>NW_016107377.1:7336879-7404095 GCF_001604975.1 Cebus imitator
AAAAATAAGGAAAATCACTGTTGAGCCAGCCAAGACAGCCAAGAATTTCCTTCTTCAACATCTCATAATGTAAACTCTTCAGGGAAAAAATTGGTCCTGGCTTGTCGAGATAAATAAGCAGCTCAGACACGTTAACTCCAGGCTCTTTTCTAACAGTGATGACTTAAGGAGCAGGCACATCTAGAATGTGTAAAGGTGATACAGATAGGGTGTGTGTTCTTAAATTGATAATTAAAAATGAACCAGAGAGTCTGCTTCACTATAGACTTCTTTTGTTTCAATTAGGATATTAATTTTCACAACCAGTGGTTTTAAAAAAATTTAAAAATATTTCACACATCGTCTCATATTCAGCCTATGTTTCTTTGGCACAGAATATGAGTGATGGCATGTGATGAGGACAGTACAACATGCTCATGGATGACCACTTTATTAATGCACCTAGAGAGCAGGGTGCATAAGGGAGCCAAAACAGAAGATAAGAATCAAAGGCATGCTGTGAACCAACAGTTGAAGTTTCCCAATCCTCAAAAAGTCCCTCTTGGTTCAAGACTGGGCTGAATAACACAGTGAAGTTCCCCTACCTTTTCTGAATCCTTCTTAGAAAAGAGCTTAGCAAAAATGAGACCCCAAACAACAGTGACATTAAACAAAACATTTTTTAAAAACATTGTTTCTATTTTATTGGAAAACAAACAGTCAACCATTAGAGTTTGGTCATTAATGTGCTGATGACTATTATAATATGATTTGAATTTTGTGACAAAATTAAAAATTGTCCCCACTTTCTCTGTAAGTGCTGCTGATTTTTATAGCACATCTAAAGAGCTACCAAACATGAGGCTGAAGACCCAGCACCACTTTTTCAAATGTATACTTTGAGAGTAATTATACATCCTATTGCTAACTGCAGCAATGATTTCAGAACCCTTTCCCCTAGAGGGGTCCTGAAAGACTAAAGGCATACCTCACATCATAGATTGCCAAACACCTGGGTTGTTGAATCCTCCCATCTTCCTTTCAAAGAGACATACAAAACAATTTGTTCTGGTATGCACTGTACAATCAAGAACAAACAGGTGAGGTACTTTCAAATCATAGGGCTGTATATCAACAATTCAGTACAAGGTGACAATGGTTATTTTAAATACCAACACCTTTTATTGTGCATACCAAGTACATGTAAGCACAGTCATATCTTAAAGATTACAAATGAGAATGCAAGAGGTGGACAAACAGAAGGAAGAAGGAGTAGAGGGAAGGACATGAGGGAAAAGAAGAAGGAATGGAAGTAGTGAGGAAGTAAGGGAGGGAGGAAAGAAAGGAAAAGAAAAAGGGAGAGGAACAGGGAAGGACTGCATAGCAAATATGTGTGTGTGTGTGTGTGTGTGTGTGTATACATACACAAACATATTCATATCTGTGTATGTATATACTAGTATGCACACAGATGTGTGTTTATGTATGTGTGTGTGTATATATATATACACACATATAGGTATAGAAATTATATTTAATGGTAGAGTTTTAATATAGTATTATATATGTACATACATACGTATGATATATACATATCAGATATGTAGTAGAAACAATACAGTATATTTTGTACAAATATAGATGTGTGTATACAAAAATTGTATCACATGACTGTATTACATGTAACAGAAGTTTAATACAAGTATACACACACACACACACACATATATACACATTTGTTATCTATATATACCTGAGACTATTTACCAAGTGTTAATACTCTGTATGTCTGACATGTGTCATGACTGTAACATACGGAGCCAAATCTGAATACATCCATTCATTACACATACACTAACTGAAGACTTTTCTATTAATAAAGAATTGGACCATGTGCTGTGGGGCTAAAGAGCCAAGGTTAGAACATGGTTCTGGAGTCCTAATGAGCTTTGTTTCAGTGAGAAAAGGCATGTAAATAATGAACAAAGTAATATGAGGCAAGTGCCCTGGTTAGTTATATGACCAGATGCAGAGGGGAACTGGAGAAAGGAAGGAGTTTTATGATATGGTCCAAGGTGGGAAGGACATAGGAAAACATTACTTGAAGGAGATGTTTTCTTAGCTCATATTAACAGCTGGAGTAGGAATCAAGAGTTCTGGAAGCCAACAGGGAAATATAAGTGATGGCACGTGATGAGGAGGGTACAGCATGCTCATGGATGGCCACTTGATTCATGCACCTGGAGAGCAGTGTGAATGATGGTAGAAGCAACAGGATTTTCTCTTGACAAATTGGATGTGAAGCATGAAAGAGAGAGGATTCAAGGAAAATTCAAAGGTTTTTTTTTGTTTGTTTGTTTCTGAAAAACTAGAGAGATGGTGATATGGTTTGGCTATGTCCCCACCCAAATATCATCTTGAACTGTAGTTCCCATAATTCCCATGTGTCATGGGAGGGACCAGGTGGAGATAGCTGAATCACAGTGTTGATTTCCTCATCCTGTTCTCATGATAGTAAGTTAGTTTTCAGAGATCTGATGGTTTTATAAGGGGCTTCCCCTTGCTGCCACCATGTGAAGAAAGGACGTGTTTGCCTCCCCTCCATCATAACTGTGAGTTCCCTGAAGCCTCCGAAGACATGGTGAACTGTGAGTCAATTAAACCTCTTTTCTTTATAAATTACCCAGTCTCAGGTATTTCCTTATTAGGACCATGAGAGCAGATGAGTACAGATGGAATTGCCATAAAGTGCTACAGAAAAGACTATGGGCAGAGCAAATCTGTGGGGAAAATCAGAAGTCCAGATCATCACGTGTTGAGCTCAAGATATCTAGTAGATATTCAAGTGGCAATATTAAATAAGCAATCAAATATAGGGGTCTGCAGAGAGGTCTGAGAACAATATAGATAGTGGAAAGTGTTCCAGTTCACAATAATGAAGACATGGAATCAACCCAAATGTCCACAAATGATAGACTGGATAAGGAAAATGTGGACATATACACCATGGACTACTATGCAGCCATAAAAAGGAATGAGATTCTGTTCTTTGCAGGGACATGGATGGAGCTGGAAGTCATTACCCTTAGCAAACTAACACAGGGACTGAAAACCAAACACCGCATGGTCTCACTCGTAAGTGGGAGCTGAACAATGAGAACAGATAGACACAGGGAGGGGAACAACACATATTGGGGCCTGTTGTGGGGTCATGGGGAAGGGAGAGCATCAGGATAAATAGCTAATGCACACAGTGCTTAATACCTAGGTGATGGGTTGATAGGTACAGCAAACCACCATGGCACACATTTACCTAGGTAACAAACTTGCATGTCCTGCACATGTGTCCCAGAACTTAAAATTAAATGAAGTTAAATAATAAAAAAAGAAAGTGGAAAGTGCTCAGCATATGAACTGAAGGTTAATTCATGAGACAAGATGAAATTACCAAGTAAGTTGGTATAGATATGGCAGAGAAAAGCATAGAACCAAGGACTGGTTCCAGAGGCTCTCAAGATATTGGATAGAATAACATAACATTCCTAGGGGAATATAGAAAATCTGAGTGCGGTGAGAGATGGTTGGTTAAACAAATGAGTTCTATTTTAGGCCTGTTATTTTTGAGGTGTAAGTACAAAACGAAATTCAGGTGACAGCTAGTGCTGTGCTAGTGAATATTTAACAACCAGGGGCAGGGGAGGGGAGTATAATTTGTAGCGTTTGCCAATTTCTCTGGTATAATTACTCTATAATGGCCAGTTCTGAGCTACCAACTTGAAGTCCCTGCATTTAGTCACTACTGGATATAAAGTATACAAAGATCAACATTAAAGTTACGAAATATATTTTGAGAAATCATTTCTAAGGAGGAGTAATTAAAGCCAAAGAAAGGGATAAAATCTCCAAAGGATATATGATAATAAAAAGAAAACTAAAGGCAGGATGTAGGTAAATGTCCATATTAAGGAGCTCAGAAGATTTCCAAATAAAGAAAAACAGGTAAGACGCTAAATTCCAGAATGGTTTTTCAAGCTATGATCATTTTGCTACAGTTGCAAAGTATCTCTTCTTTTCTTTTTTCTACTTTTTTCCTGTGAAATGAAAGTATACCAGATTCAGAAAAAAAAAAATAGCCTTTCAGAGAATGGGTGCAAATTCTTCATCATATCTATATAAGGATGTCAGTTTCAACTTTTTAAGAATAATTTTATGCACTTTCAGCTTTCCATTAATAAAAAAGTTATTATGACATCTGCATACTCCAACGCTTATACCATGTGATTTTCTGAATGGTCATTGTGGTTTTCCAGACTTGCTAAAACAATTTTTTTTGTTGTTTAAGCCAGCTGACATTTGGTACAAGGCATTGCACTTAAACAGTTAAACAGACTGTTACACTGACTAATACTGAAAAAAGGGGCATTAGGAAAGGATGAGTGCATCTAGACAATTTGCTTTTTCTTTGTGCAACTTTGTTGATGAAGAACAGAATAAAAGAGTACAATTAATCCTCACTTGTTTAGATGCAACTCACGTTGTGGATAACCAGACATGTGATATCACTTTAAAAGTTCTATTTAGATTTCAGTTACAGCATACATATGGTAATCATATTTCTAGAATCTTCCAGAACAGTCTCATTGTTCTCATAAATGTATTTGTAATTGTCAAATTAGGTATTCTGATTTTTTTTTCATTTGAAAAGTATTAATACTCTTAGCAGACTTGCTTTTGGCTGAATTAAATTTAGATTCCACCCCCAGTGTCTGCTTGACGGTGCAGAGAAGCCCAACTAAGTCTAAGAATGCTTGTGAAAAATCGGTAAACATCTAACACACATGTTCATTGGGTCTGCAATCCTAGGGAAGCTCAGCTAGTCCTAGTTTGCTATAATAAATACTAAACGTTTTCTCAAACTGCAGTTGAATGTTCACCCTAGATGCTAGAAGAGGCTCTGAATCTAAGGTGCTCTCTGTTCCCAGTACATTGAATTTGTGACTTGAAAAGTAGGTGGAAAACTCAGTTATTAAATTTTTCCCCGATTGAAAATCCAGTTAAAGAGAGTGAACCTCTTTCAAAAGACACAGCTCTGTCTCACAGTTTGGGGTCCTTGTGCAATCTCCCTCAGGGCCCATATGTGAAATGAGAACAATACGGAGACCTGTACATTCACATAATTGATCCACTTCCATCGGCATAAAGGGATGAGAAAGTCTCAAATTATTAACAGTCCAGTGCTTTTACAGCTCCCACCTACCATGCACTTATCACTTTCAGATTCCCCTAATTGAATTACTGAGAGCAGATCAAATGACCTTAGTTGTCCAAGCACTATTTATCACTTTTTATTTTAAATGAATTACATTTTATAACAAAATATTCTCTTAATCCATTTTCCATCTTATAGTAATTATATCCTGGTGTCCTAATTTTTCTGTGACTTTTCCTTTCAAGAAAGAATGATTCACTTTCAACATAGTCAGTGACCTTGTTTGGATGACTCTGTTCACTCAGGTGACCTTGAAGCAAAAATTATAGAAGCATCAATTGGCAAGTTCACCAGCATCCAGCAAAGTATGAAAAGGGTAAGAGCTCTTCATTTCCCAGCACTAGCATTCATCATGGAAAGACACATAAAAAGAAAGGGCAAATTCCAATGACATGCATCCAATAAATTGGAGACTCTTGTCACTGTAAACGCCAATTCAGCAGTTCATAATCACAATGCATAACATGGCGACATTACTTATTTTTTAACCCTCTAAATGGAGGCTTTTATTACTGGTCCTTCTGTTTCTTCCTTTGTTCTGAATCTTCTTTTTTCTCCTGAAAATTCTCAGTTTTATCTGTTAGGACATTGCCTTTCTGAGTCTATTGAGTTTCATCTTGGCTATTAGTAGCAACTCTTTTTTGTAATAGCATCCAATTGAAAATTATAGATTCAGAAATCTGAAAGATCTCCTAGTTCCAAGTAGACCATTGTGTAAACAGAACCATTGTGTAAACAGAGGAGAAATACACTACCAAATTGTTTATAAACTATTTTCAGTACAACAAACCCAGAACTTCCCTTAGCAAGTTTCATGGCATTTCCTTTCCTTTAAGCTGATAAATGGAGTCCAAATTTCCCTTGCCTGAATTAGAGCTAACTTCAAAACAACCATTTAAGATGAAATATCATTCCTAAGATTATTTATAGACTAAAATGGTATAGCTCAATGCAAGCTATATAAATCGTAAGACAATGTTCATACTATGTGATGCTCCCCATTAAATATGTTTGCTTTTTTTTAGGCAGTATGAATCCTCTAGCCAAAGTGCTTATAATAAGGTCAAACGCACTTGGGGAGATTTCCATGCATGTTCAGGCTCTCTCAGATCAATATTATATTTTACCTTGGTGGAATACATGAATTAGAACAGTGACACGGAACAGATACTAGACAAAAGGAATAATAGGTATGCGCTTAAAGTCCAGTGCTAAGACTCTTATAAATCCCATTAGACAGTTACTCAGACTCTCGAGGCTTTAATGTATTCATTTATAAAACTATTTCTGAAGTCATGTGATCCTATGGGTCTATGTAGCTAAATGTAAAAATGTAAATACCAGAGTAACATCAGGTTTTTGTTTTTGCTCTGCCTAAAACAAAGCAAAAACAAAAACAAAACAAACAAACAAAAGCAGAAGACACCAAGAACACAACTGGTTTTAGTATATACCCAAGATTGTGCTGAATTTTCTATCTTTGCAATCTTTCTCTCACAAGAATTGTGAGAATACTTACTAGAAGTGAGAAGCACTACAGAGTTAAACCATGTTCTGATGCCAGTAACCCTATTAAGAAATACATTGATTTAAAAGAATCCTTAGGTCTCTGAATCTCTTCATGATGTACATCTAGTGACCTCAGCACACATATTTGAATTCAAACAATTAGTATTTCTAGAAAAGGACTAATCTAGTTTATAAGGCAGAATATTTCTCCCACCTAAGAAAAAATTTTCTTTGAGATCATCCTTAAAATAATTGTTATTTATAGAAACATCATTCCTGCAGAAAGATCCATAGAGGGAAAACCAATTCCAGAGCTTTTCTGAAGCATGGTTTGTCTATTTGCCATATCAAGAAGCCAACAGGAGGGTCTGACAATTTTGTTTTCTTGAGTAAGATGCTCCTATGACAATTCTGATCCCAAAGTACAGCCATGGGTTACTTACAGTAATTTTTATATCCTATCTTGAGTCTCTGACTGCATGTTATGAAGCCAGTTCTCACCATATTCACCAAGTATATTAATCAGTTCGGCTGCTTCTACTCTCTTCACTCTGCACCCCTGAGGCAGTGCCCTAATCATCTCACAGGAGCTGTGGCAGATCTCTTGGCAATGGTGGACTCCAAAGTAAACTCACTAACAAGACTAAGGTTTACTGCCCATATGATGCTATTTCAGACATTTCAAGGGCTTCCTTGACTTAAACCATAATTTCACTTTTCTCATTGGGGCATCATATATGTTTAAGAGAGTAGAAACATGTTTTGACTCAATACACATTTTTCTGGGAGAAGTAACATAGGACCACAAATCTACATGACATAATTGATGAATTTCAAACCTTTTCCTGAGAATGGATACTAATAAGACGCTTCACTGGCACCTGAAATGGGAAAAATACAGTAAAAGGAGGTGAAAGATAGGAAGTATTTTGCTTCTTTTGTGCTTCTTTATCATATGCAATATGATGATAATAATGGTTATCTCATGAATTTGGTTAGCTAATTGATAACAATAAACAAACATCATTTATTGGGTCTTTCAATAGTCAGGAATAGCATCAGTGGAAAATGCTGGTAAGGATATCCAAAAAGATTCTCTTTCATAAAAGCAATGAGAATATTGGTCAAAAAAAATGTTAGAATCAACATTTTTATAACTCCAGCCATTAACCCAAAGGCTTGCAGCAATTCAGGGAGCAATTATTTTTTCTAAAAAAGCTAAATTGTATTAAGAAAAGTACATTGTATGCTATTTTAACTTGCCCTATTCCCATCCACCTCCTCCCTCATTTCTGAGGTAACCTTAAAAACCAACAGGCCACAATCATAATTAACACCAGCAGCCTGGGAAGCCATTTGGAGGGGATAAAATAGGGTAAGAACCCCTTCAAAGTCCTATTTCCAGATAACTGTTCATTATTTGGCCTGACTAATGTTTCCCTGGAGATTCCACTCACATGGCTGTTGGTACTTGACCTGACGTGAAGCTCAGCCAGTAAACTTCACAAAAAGCTCACCCAATGAGCTTTCACAAAATGACTTTTAAAAAATGGATAACAGTTAAACACTGCATGTTCTCAGTCATAGGCGGGTGTTGAACGATGAGAGCACATGGACAAAGGTAGAGGAGCACTACACACTGGGGTCAGTTGGGGGGAAATAGGGGAGGGACGGTGGGGGGTGGGGAGCTGGGGAGAGATAGCAAGGGGAGAGATGCCAGATGTAGGTGATGGGGGGGAGGCAGGCAGCAAATCACACTGCCGCATGTGTACCTATGCAACAATCTTGCATGTTCTTCACATGTACCCCAAAACCTAAAATGCAATAAAATAAATAAATGGGAAAAAAAATGGATAACAGTTGAAACAAAACACTAAACAAAAAGCTTAAAATAAAAATATGGGTGATGAGATGTCCATAGGAGGCTCTGAGAAACCAAAAAGTTCCTGGGAATCTGGAAGCCCTTGTGCATGTGTAGGGATGTGCATTTGGCTAAGGCTGTGTATGCTCAGGAATATCTAACAAAGTCTAACTTCTGGCTAGACTCTGGTTCTGTATGAGTAAAAAATGAAGGCTAAGAATGAGCAGTGTAGATGAGTATTAAAAGTGTTCCCCCTTATACACATAGAGCTCAACAAAGATTGGGAGATTTATTAGTTTCAGGCATATAAAAAAGTCTCTTTCCAATCATTAGTTGACCACTAAGGTTACCTAGCAGGAACTTCAGTGGGCACACACTAAAAGAATATAGACTTTATATAATTGCTCAGAAAAGTCACTCAGCAAACAAATAATAAATAGCAACAAATCTTGGGGAGTGAGTAGAATCTAGTTTCCAGTGTCGCCACATTATATTAGCTAAAATGTTTGGTTTTCAACCTGAAATTACAAAACATGCGAAGAAACAAGAAACTATAGCCTAAACAGGAGAAAAAAGCAATCAATAGAAATTGTCCCTGAGGAAGGCCAAATATTGGACATACTACAAAGACTTTAAATTAGTGGTTTTAAATATATTTAAAGAATTCAAGAAAACCATGTTGTAGAACTAAAGGAGAATGTGAAACTGAAGCCCCACCAAATACGGAATATAATATAAATGTAGGAATTATTTTTAAGAGAATAAAATAGAATATCCGGAGGCAAAAAAATAATTGAAGTAGAAAACACAACTACATGGCTCATGGCACAACAGCAGATTTGAGCAGGAAGAATGAAAATTAGTGTTTGAAGATAAGTCAATTAAAATTATGTAGGTAGGAAACAGAAAGAATAAAAGAAAACTAGCAGAGCCTCAGAGACCTGTGGACACCAAGAAGTGAATCAATGCATGCATACCAGGAGCCCTACAATAAAGGAGGAAAGGGCAGCAAAAAGGAACAGAAAGAATATTCAAAGAAGTAATGGCAGAAATTTCCAAATTTGATGAGAAATATAAATCTACACAATCAATAAGCTCAAAAACTCCATGTATGATAAATACAAAATGATACATACCTAGCCACATTATAATCAAATGGGTAAAAGTCAAGAATGAGGACAAAGAGAGAATAATAATGAAAGAGGACAGGGAGAAATGACTCATTACATAAGATTAACAGCGGATTTCTCATAATAAGTTATAAAGGCCTGAAGACAGTAGGATTACATAATAAAAGTGCTAATAAAAAAAAAAAAACTAGCAACCAAAAACTTTATATCCAGCAAAATTATTCTCCAAATGAGGTAGAAATTAAGATATTCCCCCCAAAACTGAGAAAATTTGTTTTCTTTCATGACCTATAAGAAATATTAAAGGGAGTCCTTTAGGTTAAAATAAAAGAACAATAGATGGTAATTCAAATCCACATGAAGAGAACTGGTAAATTTAATTACATAGGTACATTAAAAAAAGATATTATAAATGTTTTTGTTTGTTGCTAACCCATTGTCTCCCAGCTGAAAAGGCAATTTCATGAAGAAATACCTATAAATCTGTGTTCATGGGCACAAAATGAGTAAATAAATAATTTCTATGATAATAACAGCACAAAGGAGGGAGAAAGAAATGAGCTATGTAGCAGCAAATATTTAAATGGTAGTAAAATTATGTTGATATAAATCCAAACTACATTGTTATAAATTAAGATGTTAATTGTAATCCTCAGGGCAAGAACTAAGAAAATAACTCAAAAAATATGATTTAAAAATGTCAAGGGAGCTAAACTGGTACACTAGAAAATATCTATTTATCATAAGAAAAGACTGCGGTGGACATGACATTAGTGACATAAGACATATAGAAAAAAATAGCAAAATGGAAGATGTAAATCCCATCTTATCAGTAATTACATTAAATGTAAATGGAGTGAATATTTCCATTAAAAGGCAGAGATTTCTCCATGGATGATATAATCCTATATCTATAAAATCTTAAAGACTCCACCAAATGGCTCCTGGAACAGATAAATAACCCCAGTTTTTTTTAAAAAAATCAGTATTATAAAAATCAATGTCCAAAAATCAGTAGCATTTCTATGCAGCAATACAGTTCAAGCTGAGAGCCAAACCAAGAACACAATCCCAATTACAAAAGCAACAACAACAAAAAAGTTACCTAGGAATACATCTAACCAAAGAGGTGAAAGATTTCTGCAAGGAGAAATTTAAAACACTGATGAAATAAAATCATAAATGATACAAACAAATGAAATTCCATTTGTTATACTGCCCAAAGCAGTATACAGAATCAATGTTATCATATCAAGCTACCCACATCATTTCACATATAACTAGGAAAAAAATATTCAAAAATTCATAGAACCAAAAAGGAGCCTTAAGGGCCAAGGCAATCCCAAGCAAAGCAAACAAAGCAAGAGGCATCACATTACCTGACTTCAAACTATACAGTAAGGCTTCTGTAACCAAAACATTATGGTACCAGTATAAAAACAGACACACAGACCACTGGAATAGAATAGAGAATCTAGAAGTAAAGTTGCACACCTATACCCATCTAAAGCTTCAAGAAAGTGAATAAAAATAAGGAATAAAGAAAGGACTCTGTATTCAACATATGACGCTGGGATAGCTGGCTAGCTATATGCAGAAGAATAAAATTAGACCTCTGCCTATAATCATATACAAAAGTTAACTCAAGATAAAAAAATATTTTCATGTAAGACCTCAAACTATAAGAATACTAGAAGAAAAATTAGGAAACCCCATTCTGGCCATGGGCCTTGGGAAAGAATTTATGACTAAGTCCTCAAAAGCAATTGCAACAAAACCAAAAATTGACAATGGGGTCTAATTAAACTAAAGAGCTGCATAGCAAAATAAATTATAATAGAGTAAACAGACATGCTACAGAATGGGAAAAAAATATTCACCAACTATCCATCTGACAGAGATCTAATATCCAGAATCCATAAGGAACTAAAACAATTAATTAAGCAAAAACCAATTAATTCCATTACAAATGGACAAAAGACATGCACAAACACTGCTCAAAAGAAGACATGCAAGCAGCCAACAAACATGAAAAAATGCTCATCATCATTAATCATCATATAAATGCAAACCAAAACAACAAGAAGATACTATCTCACACCAAGCAGAATGGCTATCATTAAAAAGTCAAAAAATAACATTAGGGAGAGGCTACAGAGAAAAGAGAACAGTTGATGGGAATGTAAATTAGTTCAGCCACTGTGGAAAGCAGTTTGGAAATTTCTCAAAGAACTTAAAATACAACTACCATTTCACCCAGCAATCCCATTACTGAGTACATACCCCTCCCCCTATGCCAAAATAAATTATTCTACCAAATGGACACATGCATGTGTATGTTCACTGCAACACTATTCAAAATAGTAAAGACATGGAATCAACCTAGATGCCCATCAACAATGGGCTGGATAAAGAAAATGTAGACATTTACATCATGGAATACTAATATTACACAGCCATAAGAAATGAATGAAATAATGTCCTTTGCAGCAACATGAATGCAGCTAGTGGTCGTTATCCTATGCAAATTAACACAGGAATATTAAACCAAATACCAAATACCACATGCTCTCACTTATGATAGAGTGAAACAATTGGTATTCAAGGACATAAAGACGGCTACAATAGAAACTGAGGACCATTGTTGGAGGAGGGTGGAAGGGGAGGGAGCGTTCATAAAGTAACTATTGGGCACTATACTCAGGACCTGGGTGACAGGATCAATCATAGTCCAAACCTCAGTATCACACAATATATCCAAGTAACAAACTTACACATGTATCCCTTGAATCTAAAATAAAAGTTGAAATTATTTTTTAAGAAGATCTCTTTTGAGTTTACATTCAAAAGTATAATAGATGTATTATTATTTTTTAAGTGGCAGAGATTAATAGAATGGATTTAAAAATATAATCCCATTACATGCTTTTAAAAGAGACACACTTTCAAAGATACAAAGAGGTTGTAAGTAAAAGAACACAATGAGATGTATCATGCAAACAGTAACAAAAATAGAACCTGAGTGGTTGCACTAACATCAGACAAAATGAACTACAGATGAAAAATCATTACTAAAAATAAGTAAGGACATTTTATACTGATAAAAGTGTCCAATTCATTAGAAATTATAATAAATTTAAACATATATGGACCTAACAACAGAGTCTCAAAATACATGCAACTAAAACTCAGCATTTAAGGGAGAAACAGAAATTCTAACAATAGTTGGGAACTGTAATAACCCACTTTTAATAATGGATAAAACAGAAATCTTGAACAACTCTACAAACCAATTTGACCTAACAGAAATCTGTTGAAGACTCCCCTCAACAGAAGAATACATGTTCTTCTCAAGGACACATAACACATTCTCCACATAGACCATATATTAGGCCATAAAGCAAGTCTCATGATTTTGAATGCATATTGCTAAAATGGAATGAATTAAAACTCAATGGCTAGGAAATCTTTCAATTTCGTAGTGTACTTTATTTTTTAAAATTCTCCAAAGTACTCTATAAATGATTACAGAGGATGATTATCCGTGTATTGGTCTGTTCTCTCACTGCTATAAGGACATACCCAAGATGGGTAATTTATTTAAAAAAGAGGTTTAATTGACTCACAGTTCCATGGGGCTGGGGAGACCTCAGGAAATGTACAATCATGGTGGAAGGAGAAGCAAACATGTCCTTATTCATATGATGGCAGGAAGGAGAAGTGTCAAGCAAAAGGGGGGAAAAAGCACCTTATTAAAACCATTAGATCTCATGAGAACTCACTCACTATCACGAGAACAGCAACATGGGTGTAACTGCCCTCATGATTCGATTACCTCTACCTGGTCCCTCCCATGATGTGGAGATTATGGAAACTACAATTCAAGATGAGATTTGGGTGGGGACACAGCCAAACCATATCAATCTACTTATTACAGATAAAGAAATTGCAATAGAGAGGGTATATAACTTGCCTAAGATTAATCAGATACAAATGTGTAGGCAAAACTTATATTCCTTTTAATGTTTGAGTTCTCAATTTAAATGATACCTCATCTGAAATATTTTCCACCCAATATAGAAAAGGACTGTAACGTAATTCTATGTCACAGCATCCTATTACTGTATCTTACTTCATAGGACTTTTTACAGTGTGAAATTATATATTTCTAGTACTGAAGACAGATAAGTGGGTAAGATAAGTAGTGTGAGCAACTCATCCTGGTTTACCTGAGACTTTCCCAGGTTGACACTAAAATTTCTAAGTACCTTGAATCCTCTCAGTCCAGGGAAAACCAAGGTGGTTGGTCATACTAAGGAATAAACAGGCTACAAGTGTTTCTTCACAGATGCCTAGGTGTTTTGTCCAGAAATGATAGGAGCTGTCACCCAAAAGACAAGAATGCTATAGCTGACCGTCTCCCTCAACAAACCTAAGTGACTTCTAAACAAGAGGAGTGTCTCTGTATCAACCCACTATAAGTAACCCTTCTCAGGCACCATGGAAACACCATGTAGAAGCAAAACAAAGACAAAATTTTAACCTTGGCTTTAAATAAAAAGAATGCCTCTGCAAGAAGGCATTACCATTTAGAGAGGAAGAAAGAATGTACTATTGTTTCCTTTGCTTGTTTACTCTGTTTCCTCTGCTTTTTCACCACCTGAATATACAGCATCTAATAAATTCCTGGTACCTGAAGGGTATTCACTAAATATTTGTTGAGCCAATTAACATTGAACTTCTAAAGTCTTACTCTTAATTACCATCTATCCCTGTCTTGTTCATCTCTTGCCTTAACACTAATACAAGCTAGTAGAATGAACTACTTGTTACATGGCAGTCATGGTGGCATCTCAGTTCATCAGCAGAACAAGCTTTTGGGCTAAGTATCTCCATTTTCCAGATGAAAAAACTAAAGATAAGAAAGATCAAATAACTTTGTCAAGACCTCAAAATTAACTTGTAAGCCACATATCTGTGCTACATTTTTTTCAACTCTAACATCCTGATAACATGAAATCTTTCTGTGCCCACACAGTGTAGAGCAAAAAATATCAAGTGCTTAACAAATGCTCCTTACATAGACACTTTTCCACTCCTGCTCCCAATATTGTTTATCATATCAATCTGGTAAGGGAAATCTTTTTCTTATCTTGCATAAAGGTAGTCTCAGCTGGGCCTCTCTCCAACTAGTAAAATTCAAATTAACACAGAGTTATATAATAAACTTTGAATTCATCAAGCACCAGCAAATTTTAAGTGCATAAATAATATATAACAACTTCCCTAAGTTTCTTCTTCTTCTATTAATAATTTCTAGGAGGCAATTAAAGAAATTATTCTTTTTAAATTTATGATTTATATTATTAAATATAAAAATGTTACTTTTATATTAACTGTTATTCTTTTTTTAATTTAAATTTTATTTTTGTCCATAACCAAGGTGATTCTAAAACCTCTTTTTTCTTTCTTTAAAAGGAATCCTCAGGTGTACATGCATAATATTTAAACTAAACTCCCTAAAGCTGAATATAATTTATCTTCAAACAGCAGAATGGAAAGGAATAGAGTAGAAATCTACAAATATATATGAATTCATAACTAGCTTCTACTGAACTCCTGCCCTCGTCAACGCATTTAAAACACAATTTTCCAAATGTCACTGCTTTCTGTGATTCTAGGGAGGGGAAGAGAGTGCTTCTATTTCATTAGATTTATGTCAATTCCATTCTGAGTTTCTAGCAATTGGGACTCCTGGAAAAATATGTCAAGCTTCCTTTCAGAGCTGGGCTGCTGTTAACTCTGGCTCCACAAAGCACCAAGAGTAAAGAAAGTGACTCATGTTGTGCTCTGGACCCAAGGGAACCTGTGAGATAGGATGAGAAATCAGTTGATTTGTCCAGAGACTACGTCCAATGGCATGCTGCTCTTTTCTCTACAGTCAGAGCTACAGCTGTGGCCAAACTGCACACTTGGAGCCAAATTCTCCTCTCAGGTCTGTGTGGGCAATTTCAACCAAAGTCAGTAGGTATGAAGTGAAGATCTAAAAGTGATGTTTGGCAATAGCACTATTTAGTTCTCTTAGCCACATACTTACAAATTAGTAAATGCCTTTCTACCAGCTCTGTGTGAGCCTGTTTGCTATTATCAGATGGCAGTGCTTGCTGTACAATTTCCTCCTTTTTAAAGCTTTTTGTGTTTTGCCAGTCAGGAGCACATTTTGCAAGTCCCTGGCAAACACAAATGTACCCTCTCTGCTTGGCTTAAACACTTGCAGAAGCCAGATGAAAGAAATGGCTCCCAGGGAAAGCGTTGGATTTCATCAAATTGTCGACGAAGTAGTCTGTGCCTCTGCAGTCAGGTTTCTAAGGGATTGTGTTTCTTTAATTGACGAACTGACGAAGTAAAGTACAGAAGAGGATAAGTGGAGAAAAGAGCTGAAGGTTTACATTATTTGAGGAGTAGAATTTTCTGATTTTCTCCTCTGCTTTCTTCCCAAAGGATGATTTGGTGGTTTCTAGACCTCGTGTGTACTATCATATATCATATTCATGTAGGGTTGAAAGTTAGAAGGTACATACGTCTACACCTAGTGTGGGCTCCCAGAGGCAGAGACAATACCATGTTTATCACTCTATTTCTGGCATGTAGCAAGGGGTCTAGCAGTTCAGGTCAAAAAAACATTTGCTGTCTACCTATTCTGTATGGAGCACTGCAACTCCCTCATGGAGAAGATGAGGTTGCATATTTCTTTCCCTTGACAAACACAGATGCTAGTCAGAACACAAATTCAGAAGCATAATATTTGTATACAATGTGATTGGAGGTTACATAGACTGATGCCCAGGGTGCTACATGGAACACAGATGGGTATGAAACCCTGGTGGTGCAGTTAGGAAGACTCATGGGAGAAGACTGTTAGAATGAAGTCCTGAAAAGTAAATAGGCATTAAGTCAACACTTAATGAAGAGGGGAGTAGGTTCCAGGAAGGGGCAGAGGCATAAGCTAAGGCAGAAGGGCATGGAATAGCAGGATGGGCAGGGCCGTACAAGCAGTTTACCCTGCAAATTTCAAGGGCTAGGCTGGGAACAGGAGGACATTAGGAGTTAAGAGGTAGGCAGTATCCAGGCAAATTAGCACTTAAAAACAAAAACCTATCTCTTATGAAAAAGATGGACATTGAAAGAGTTTAATCCTAAGGGAAACAGACTCGTATCTGTGTTTTTAATAGTTTAAACTGGGAACATATAAAAGGGAGTGAGTTTTATTTGTGCAAAACTGAAAACAGGGAACCCAACTGAGAAGCAATTTTAATAATGTTGATGAGAGACCATGGGAGCTTCTATTAGGGCAGTGTTATTAGGACTGAGAATAAGGTGATTCAAGAAATGCCACATCAATACCAGGCAGAATGGAAAAGATGTTGTGCTTGGTTAGACATGGAAAGTGAGAGGTTTGAAGTGCTCACTGGGCCTTGGGATATGTGAGTCTGAAACTCAGTGAAGAGTCAGAGATTGAGATTAAACCTCATGACTCAAACTTATAGGAGCAGAAACAATCCTTGGGAGTAGGTGAAATTTTCCATGAAGAACTCGTTAAAAGAGAGAAGTAGTAGTTGAGAATCTCTGGGAACAGACACCACTTAGTGGGTGAGCTGGGAAGCAGGCACCTCTGGAAATGATGAGAAGACATTTCAGAGACATACACATGTGCGACAGAATGAGAGTTCCTGAAGGTTCAGTAGCAAAGATTTTCACAGAAAAGGCAGGAAACAGTGTTAATGCCACATTGCAGTAGAGTGAAGTCAATGTAGAGTAATATCTAATCTTTTTGGCAATAAGCAAGTCTTCAAATACTTTTCTAGTAGCAAAGACATTCATATTGAGTGTTTACTAAATATATGAATGAATGAAAGAGACTAAGTTTTCACCAACCCTGTCACCTTAGGATGTGAAGAGTGAGGCTTTATTTGTTGGACAAAGGTTCAGTTTCAAAGGAACCCAAACCTCGAAACATACAAATCCTTATTTAGTACTGGTGATACAAAACAAGCCTTTCCAACGTGAGTCTTTTCTTACTGACTTCTCCACACCTCCTTGCTGTGCATACCAGCAATCATAGATGGGGCAAGTGTTGAGGTGCAACTGTAGAAGCCAGGGACATGCTCCCTTCTCACTTGTCACAAGTAGGACCCATTGCTCAGTTCAGCTGCTATAGCAAAAGATCATAGATGGGATGACTTAAAAACAACAGATATCTATGTCTTATAGTTTTTTTTTTTTTTTTTTTTTGTTCTTTAGGTTCTGGGGTACATGTGCAGATCTTGCAGGATTGTTGCATAGGTACACACTTAGCAATGTGGTTTGCTGCCTCCATACCCCTATAACCTACATCTGGCATTTCTCCCCAGAGGCAGAGACAATACCATGTTTATCACTCTATTTCTGGCATGTAGCAAGGGGTCTAGCAGTTCAGGTCAAAAAAATATTTGCTGTCTACCTAGTCTGTATGGAGCACTGCAACTCCTTCATGGAGAAGATGAGGTTGCATATTTCTTTCCCTTGACAAACACAGATGCTAGTCAACAGACCCCAGTGTGTGATGCTCCCCTCCCTGTGTCCATGTGTTCTCATTATTCAGCACTTGCCTATGAGTGAGAATATGTGGTGTTTGATTTTCTGTTCTTGTGTCAGTTTGTTGAGAATGATGGTTTCCAGATTCATCCATATCCCTGCAAAGGACACAAACTCATCGTTTTTTATGGCTGCATAGTATTCCATGGTGTACGTGTGCCACATTTTCCTTGTCTAGTCTATCATTAATGGGCATTTGGGTTGGTTCTAGGTCTTTGCTATTGTAAACAGTGCTGCTATGAACATATGTGTGCATGTGTCTTTATAATAGAATGATTTATAATCCTTTGGATATATACCCAGTAATGGGATTGCTGGGTCAAATGGAATTTCTATTTCTAGGTCCTTCAGGAATTGCCACACTGTCTTCCACAATCGTTGAAGTAGTTCTCACAGTTCTTGAGGGTGGAAGTCCCAGCTCAGGGAGCCAGCATGGCTGGATTCTGGTGAGTTCCACTTCCAAGCTGCAGATGGCTGCCTCCTCATATCCGCACATAGTAGAAAGAGAGTTAGAGAGCTATCTGGAGTCTGCTTAAGAAGAGCACTAATCCCATTCATAAGAACTTCATCATCATGACCTAATCACTTCCCAAAAGTCCCACCTCCAAATGTTGCCACATTGGGAATCAGACATCAACATATGAATCTGGGGGGAGTGGTAAACACAAACATTCAATCCATAACAGCCACTTCTACATTTACATATATATTTGGGGTCACAGGTGGCCAACAAGAATATTGACAAACCCTGAAAACATAAAGACTAATTACTAAAACTCTGCAAGGTTGGAGTTTCAGCACCAACTCCTTCACTGTGCTCAGTACCTACTGCTGAGTCCATTATTTCTGTGGGTCTCAATTGTCTTATCTTAGAATTGAAGTAATAGATTAACGAACTTCTAACTTTTCCTCCACTTTAAAGTTTCTTTAGAGTCTTCACCTAATGCCTTTGGAGCATACTGCATTCACTTAATCAGTGCTCAAGAAAGATCGCAGTCCCCAGCTCATCTTTCTGTGATGAAAAATTTTATTCTTTCACAGGCAGAACTGTGTGTTGTGTGTTCCTGAAACAAGCTGAGACTTATTTTGCTTTCTGCAGTTACTCTTTATTTCTGCTTTCCCCACTGTGTTTGTGCATATGCCTCCCCTTTATGTTCCTGCCTTTCCATGCAGAAGTCTAAGGAACACCGTCCCTGCTGACGTGCAAACCCGTGCCGATTTATGGAATGGAACTGGCATCACTCCTCCATGCTTTCACCCACTGCAGGGATGAGGCACACTGCCAATTCTGCTAGTTCCAGAGTTAGAAGAGTGACAGGAGAGCAAGATGAAAGAACAGAAAAAGAATTAGAAGAGGCTCTGATTACAAGTGTGGCTTTCAGCACAGTGAGAGGAGAAACACAAATAAATGACCTTAGTGATTTCACTGTTAACATGCCCATCTCAGTCATGTATTCCCAGATTTTTATATCTACTAATATCTTGTCTGGAGTATTTAGATGACACCCCATATGGACAGAGGTAATGTTTTCCTTAATCATGAGTGCTGTGTGTAGTCTGAACTATTAAAGTTCCATTGCCGATGCTAACAATAAAAAGAAATGGTATTGCTGCAAAACAGTGACTCACTTTTAATATGAAAGTTGCTAAAGTCTGGAATCCTGTTTATGTTATATACTGTTCTCAGAGCTCACCAGGCCATAGCTAAATGCCAAAACCAGTGATTCCATCTTCCTTCACTGAGAGCATACATTTAAACTCTTAATAGTAGCTTAAATTCACTGTATATCCAAGGGTTGGTGCTTTGGAACTTCTTTGCAACAACATTTAAAAAGATTGAACTGCAGAAAGCAAATAATGTTTTTGATAACTAGAAATCGAGGTATATTACCTGATATCCAGGAGCCCCCCAAACAACTGTTCACCAGTTTATATTCTTGAATTAAAAGAACTCTCCATTAGGCCCTGTCTTAGCTGGCTCCCACTGCTGTAACAAAATGCCCTAGACTGGGCAATTTATAAAAAACGGAAATTGATTTCTGACAGTCCTGGAGGTAGGAAGTGCCAGATTGAGGCACCAGCATTTAATGTCTCACAAGGTCCTTCTTGCTGCATCCTCATATAGTGAAAACATGGACAGAAGGGTCAAAAGGAATGAATGCTGCATTCTCACAGGGCAGAAGAGTGGAAGCAGCAAAGTCACTCCCCCAAGCCCTTTTACAAGGCATTAATCTTATCCATGAGGGTGGATCTCTCATGGCCTGATTGCTTCCTAAAGGCCTTACCTCTTAATATTGATGCTCTGGGCAACAAGTTTCAATATGAATTTTGGATGAAACACTGACATTCAAACCATAGCAAGTCCAATTGCTGGAACAGCCCAATCACCCTTGCATAGATTTCCAGACACATCTGCAACAGGCTTGCCAAATGGCAGCTCTTCCCACTCTGCTTTGGCATTGAGTCTCTTATTTTGATTTCAAGGCAGTTTTCACAAACCTCACAGTACTGATTCTGACAACCTCTCATTACTGGAAATGCTTAAAGAATATGTGACATCCCTACCAAAGCGAATTGAAATTAATTGGGATTTTGAGAATTTTGCAATATTGTTTGGAGAAAACCTTGAGTTGGTGTTTAAGAAACATGACATACAGCCAAAATATACTTAAGTTAATTGTACTTTGGGAGTTTTTCAGCATGTCTAGGATCTCAGCAGGTAACTGTGAGAACATACAGACTGGGGCTGAGAATCAGTCCTTAATGATAATAGAATCTTCATAGAGAATAACTGGTCATAAGGATTGGTACAGATAACAAAAAATAAATAAATAAAATGAGTAGCTATTTATTTTTCCACAAAAAGTACATTGTTTATTCTTTAAAAAAATCATGTTTACCTGATTAAATTTGAAAACTGCTGGACAAAGTCAGTGTCTTCTGTTAACAATCTTTTGAGAACAAAATTTACACCATTTATGGCTGAAATTTCATGATTAAAAATATTTACAATTCCTATGCCCTTTGATCTCAACAGGGCCATAGGCTGTTAAATATTTATTTTTTAGAAACAGAAGAGAACTGATAGACAATATCAAGATACAAAGGGGAGGAAGACTGTGTAAACCATGATAGAATAAAGTCACTCTGAAAGGCTGAGAAGTTCTTGGGAAAAGATGAGCTGTTCTGTGTATGCCAACCCTGCACTTGAAACCAAGGTGTCTCCCTGAAATATCACCAGCCACTTTTCAGCTCACTTGATTACTCTGTTTGTGAAGACCTTTATTTCCTCATAGGAAATTAGCAACAATCTCTCACATGCATTTGTGCTTATACATTGAGCATGTTTCTGCCTTTATTTAACATCTTAGGGTACTGAAATCCATTGGTTTCTGATTATAATAACAAGCTGTACTTCTAACAAATATAAAACTCAAAATAATTTTTAATGATATCCTTGTTCCAACAGGCACTACAGAAAAAGACAACTTAGAAAGGGCTTCCCATTTCTGAAAGTGAATTTTCTCAACAACTTTCCATTAAAATCTTCTAAAAAATAAAATGTAATAATTTAAAACACATATATTTTAAAAGCAATCTCTAAACTGATGACAAAATAAGAAATCTAAAATGAATTGAAACCCCCAGATAAAGTGAAAGCCAAACTCCAGAAAGGCAAACCTGCATCAAAGCCTCAGATGTCCCGAGAATATTGGCCAAATCCTGTGACCCTGATATTCTATTTGGATGGCTTGTCAGGATATAAGAGAAAGAGGTAAGAGTCAGGGTTTGCTCAAAGTGAGGAACTTAATATATCCCTGTAGATAGCTGAGACCCCAAAGTGGAAGAGTAAATGATAAATACCTGCAAGAAAGGAGAGTGAGGGCACTTGCCATTAGGTATAAAGGAAAGTAAATCTGAGAGCTAGTAGTTACGTTCATCATTGTGGGGAATAAGGAATTTGTGACCCATATTCATACTTTTTGTATGAATTGGAAAATCCCAAGAACAGAGAATAATTAAATATGTATCCAGGGATCCTGGGAAATCCTCTCTGGAGGAACTCAACATTAAGCCATAGATCAAATGGTTCTCAAGATCATTCTAATAAAAACAAGAAAATTACAATTATAGTTTAAAAACCACAACACGCAGAAACAGCACACCAAGAATGAGAGACATCAGAATGGCCTACAAATACTTCATACGTTCAATACATAGTACTCATAATGTAAAACAATTATGTTTCACATGCTCCAAGAAAGTCTTGAAAATATGAAAAAATAATTTTTTAATAAACTACATTTTAAAATAATATGTGAATATACTATATGTTTTTAAAATTTAAAATTCCAGTGGGATAAATTAACAATAAATTCAACATAACTAAAGAATTAATGAACCTGAAGTAATCAAGTCAGAGAGAAAAATATTGAAAATAGAAAAGAGTGAAAAAAAGGTATAGAGAAGCTAGACTGAGAAAGTTTAAAGTCCTCTACATGATATTTCAAGGGGAGCTAGTTAATAAAATAGGTAGGAAAAAGATCGCTTTTAGCAAATATT
Source organism: Cebus imitator (assembly GCF_001604975.1). Lineage (NCBI taxonomy): Eukaryota > Metazoa > Chordata > Mammalia > Primates > Cebidae > Cebus > Cebus imitator. The sequence continues at coordinate 7,359,825 of NW_016107377.1, forward strand.
AGCAAATCAGTGAAAAAAAGTTTTTCAACAATTTTGAAAGACACTAGACCTCAGATCCAAAAATGGCTTCCAAGCTGACTAAATAAAAAGAAATCCACACCTAGAAATATTGATACTGTAAGTATTTAACATTGAAAATAAAGAACAGATATTTAACAGAAGCAGAGAATAAAATAAATATCACTTACAAAAGAACAATGACACTGATGACTGATTTCTCAGTACAATAGAGGCCAGAAGGCAGGGTGCAATGCCTTGAAAGAATGCATCCATGACCATGACCCTAGAATCCCATACCCGCAATACTGATGTTAAAGAACAAAGGCAAAATAAAAACATTATCAGAAAAGCAAACCTATGCAGGCTCCTTACATACAGACTCTCCTCACATGGAATTCCAAAGGGTATGCTTCAGGAGAAAAGAAATTAAGTCAAGATGAAAGGTCTGATATGTAAGATTAGATTCTGAGCAAAGATATTGGCACATATATGATAAATACAGAGAAACACTGATGCATAAGACAGTTTAATTTCTGAGGATTATAAAAAGATGGGACATAATATGTTGAAAATAAATAATAGTATACAAGTTGGGAGGGCAGTGGTTCAACTGAAAGCATTCTAAGGTCTTTGTAACAGTTGGAATGAGAGTAAGATTAGGACTAATTTTAAAGTGTGCTAATTATGCATGTTAACATATCCACAGTAAAGGGTATAAAAGAGCATAGAGAATAAACTTCAAAAACAAGTACACAGATAAAATTCAAAAGGAGGCCAAAAATAAGACAAAATTTAAAAACAAGACATGACATAAAATGAGCAAGAGTTGAAGGAAAAATAAAATTCCAATGAAATAGCCTATGCAGTAACTTAAAGAGTTTATTGGATTAGACACACACACATATACACATTTACATTTCATTCATGTGTATGCACTCATGCAGATATACACATACTCTTCTACAAACAACACACACATACATACACACTGAACATACAAGGACGGAAAAGGATGAAAAGAGTTACACCAGAAGATGGCTGAATAGGAACAGCTCTGGAGTGCAGTTCCAAGTGAGAACAATGCAGAGGGTGAGTGAACACCACATTTCCAAACTAGTTATTACTGTCCACAGATGAAGAGATTACCAGGCTGAAAAGCACCACGAGTTTCCAGCACGGCTGTTTCAGCTGGTGCAGCAGGTCTCCCCACAAAAACTCATAAATCTGGGGGCCCATTTCAACTGGTGTCTGGAACACCTGGGGGACAGGGCCGCCCATTCAATTGAAAAAAAGGGGGCTGAAACAGGGAGCCAGGTGATCTGGCTCAGCAGGTCTCACTCCCACAAAGACCAGCAATCTGGAATGCTCTGGATTGAGAGTTTTGCAGCAAATGCAGCTGGACCTGGGATGGTCCAGCTCTGTTGAGGGAGGGGCATCTGCCATTACCTAGGAAGTCTGCCACTACCAAGAACGTCTGCCATTACCAAGGCAGTACGCCATTACCGAGGCAATCTGCCACTACCAAGGCAGTCTGCCATTACTGAGGCAGACTGCCATTACTGAGGCAGTTCTAACTATGCATCTATAAACAAAACAGCAAGGAAGTTCACACACCAGCTGGGCAGAGTCCACGGCATCTCAGCAATGCCTCTTCTGGCAGACTGTGACTTGGCTACCTCCTCACTGGGGAAGGCAGCTCTGAAAAAAGACAGCAGCATGTCAGGAACTTATAAAGCCCCACGTTCCCAGGACGGACCACCAAGGAAAAAAGGCAGTTATGAGTTCCGCTGCAGCAGACTTAAACATACCTGACCAGCAGCTCTGAATGGAACAACGGAGCTCACAGCTCACCACTTGAGCTCCTATAAGGGACAGACTATCTCCTCAAGCAGCTCCCTGACCCCCGTGGATTCAAAAAGTCACCTCATAAAGCCTCAGACTGACATCTGGTGGGTATCCTTCTGGGACTAAGATAACAGAAGAAGAAACTGGCAGCAACCCTTACTGTTCTGCAGTCACCGCAGGTGAGCCCCAGGCAAGCAGGGCCTGGAGTGGACCTCCAGCAGTCCTACAGCAGAGGGGATTGACTGTTAGAAGGACACCTAAAAAACAGAAATAAATAATTTTAACATCAACGAAAAGGACGTCCACTCAGAGACTCCATCCGAAAGTCACCAACTACAAAGACCACAGGTAGATAAATCCACAAAGATGGGAAGAAACCAGCACAAAAAGCATGAAAACATCCAAAACCAGAACACCTCTCCTCCTCCAAGGGATCACAACTCCTCACCAGGAAGGGAACAAAACTGGATGGAGAATGAGTCTGATGAATTGACAGAAACAGGCTTCAGAAGGTGGGTAATAACAAACTTCTCTGAGCTAAAAGATCATGTTCTAACCCAATGCAAAGAAACTAAGACCTGTGAAAAAAGGTTTGATTAAATGCTAACAAGAATAAACAGCTTATAGAAGAATATAAATGAATTAAGGGAGCTGAAAAACACAACAGGAGAACTTTGTGAAGCATACACAAGTTTCAATAGCAGAATTGACCAAGCAGAGGAAAGGATATCAGAGATTGAAGATCAACTCAATGAAATAAAACGAGAAGGCAAGATCAGAGAAAAAAAGAGTCAAAGGAAATGAACAAAGCATCCAATAAATATGGGACTATGTGAAAAGACCTAATTTACATTTGATAGGTGTACCTGAATGTGATGGAGAGAATGAATCCAAGCTGGAAAACACTATTCAGGATATATCCAGGAGAACTTCCCCAACCTAACAAGGTAGGTCAATATTCAAATCCAGGAAATACAGAGAACACCACAAAGATATTCCTCAAGAAGAGTAACCCCAAAGCACATAATCTTCAGATTCACCAGGGTTGAAATGATGGAAAAAATGCTAAGGGCAGCCAGAGAGAAAGGTCATGTTACCCACAAAGGGAAGCCCATCAGATTCACAGCAGATCTCTCAGCAGAAACCCTACAAGCCAGAAGAGAGTGGGGGCCAATATTCAACATCCTTAAAGAAAAGAAATTTCAACCCAGAATTTCATATCCAGCCAAACTAAGCTTCATAAGCAAAGGAGAAATAAAATCCTTCATGAACAAGCAATTGCTGAGAGATTTCGTCACCACCAGGCCTGCCTTACAGGAGCTCCTGAAAAACGTACCAAATGTAAACAGCATTGACACAATGAAGAAATGGTGTCAATTAATGGGCAAAAAACCAGCTAGTATCAAAATGGCAGGATCAAATTCACATATAGCAATATTAACCTTAAATGTAAATGGACTATATTCCCCAATAAAAAGACACAGATTGATAAATTGGATAAAAAGTCAAAACCCATCAGTGTGCTGTATCCAGGAAACCCATCTCCTTTGCCAGGACACACATAGGTTCAAAATAAAGGGATGGAGGAAGATTTACTAAGCAAATGGAGAGCAAAAAAAAAGCAGGAGTTGCAATCCTAGTCTCTACTAAAATAGACTTTAAACCAACAAAGATCAAAAGAGACAAAGAAGGGCATTACATAATGGTAAAAGGATCAATGCAACAAGAAAAGTTAATAATTCTAAATATATACACATCCAATACAGGAGCACCCAGATACATAAAGCAAGTTCTTAACAATCTACAAAGAGACTTAGATTCCCACACAATAATAGTGGGAGACTTTAACACTCCACTGTCAATGTTAGACAGATCAACAAGACAGAAAATTAACAAGGATATTCAGGACTTGAAATCAGATCTGGACCAAGCAAACCTAATAGACATCTACAGAACTCTCCAACACAAATCCACAGAATATACATTCTTCTCAGCACCAAATTACACCTACTCTTAAATTGACCACATAAATGGAAGTAAATCACTCCTCAGCAAATGCAAAAGAATGGAAATCATAACAGTCTCTCAGACCACAGTGCAATAAAATTAGAACTCGAGATTAAGAAACTAACTCAGAATCACACAATTTAATGGAAACTGAACAATTAGCTCTTGAATATTGACTGAATAAACAATGAAGTGAAGGCAGAAATAAAGAGGTTCTTCAAAACCAATGAGAATGAAGACAAAACATACCAGAATCTCTGGGACACATTTAAATCAGTGTCTAGAGGAAAATTTATAGCAACAAATGCCCATATGAGAAGGAAAGATCTAAAATCGACACACTATCATTAAAATTGAAAGAGCTAGAGGATCAAGATAAAAAAAAAATCAAAAGCTAGGAGAAGACAAGAAATAGCTAAAATCAGAGCAGAACTGAAGGAGATAGAAACACAAAAAAACCCTTCAAAAAATCAATAAATCCAGGAGCTGGTTTTTTGAAANAATAAAAAACGATAAAGGGGATATCACCACCGATTCCACAGAAATTCAAACCATCATCAGAGATTATTACAAACAACTCTATGCACATAAACTAGTAAACCTGGAAAAAATGAATAAAGTCCTGGACACTTGCACTCTCCCAAGGCTAAACCAGGAAGAATTCAAAACCCTGAATAGATAAATAATAAGGGCTGAAGCTGAAGCAGCAATTAATAGCCTACCATCTAAAAAAAGCCCAGGTCCAGATGGATTCACAGCCAAATTCTACCAAACATACAAAGAGGAGTTGTTACCACTCCTTTTGAAACTATTCCAAACAATACAAAAAGAGGGAATCCTTCCCAAATCATTTTATGAGACCAACATCATCCTGATACCAAAACCCAGCAGAGACTGAACAAGAAAAGAAAACTTCAGGCCAATATCCATGATGAACATAGATGCAAAAATCTTGAGTAAAATACTGGCAAATCGACTGCAACAGCACATCAAAAAGCTTATCCATCACAATCAAGTAGGCTTCATCCTGGGGATGCAAGGCTAATTCAACACACGCAAGTCTATAAGCGTAATCCATCACATAAACAGAACCAAAGACAAAAACCACATGATTATCTCCATAGATGCAGAGAAGGCCTTTGACAAAATTCAACAGGCCTTTAGGCTAAAAGCTCTCAATAAACTAGGTATTGATGGAACGTATCTCAAAATAATAAAAGCTATTATGACAAACCCACAGCCAATATCATACTGAATGGGCAAATACTGGAAGCATTCCCTTTGAAATCTGGCACTAGACAAGGATGCCCTCTCTCACCACTCCTATTCAATATAGTACTGGAAGTTCTAGCCAGAGCAATCAGGCAAGAAAAAGAAATAAAGGGTATTCAATTAGGAAAGGAGGAAGTCAAATTGTCTCTATTTGCAGACAACATGATTGTATATTTAGAAAACCCCATCATCTCAGCCCAAAATCTCCTGAAACTGATACCAACTTCAGCAAAGTCTTAGGATACAAAGTGAATGTGCAGAAATCACAAGCATTCCTATACACCAATAAGAGACTTAAAGAGTGCCAAATCAAGAATGAACTGCCATTCACAATTGCTACAAAGAGAATAAAATACCTAGGAATACAACTAACAAAGGATGAAAAGGACCCCTTCAAGGAGAACTACAAACCACTGCTCAACGAAATAAGAGAGGACAAAAACAGATGGAAAAATATTCCATACTCATGGTTAGGAAGAATCAGTATTGTGAAAATGGCCATACTGCCTAAAGTAATTTATAGATTCAAGGCTATCCTCATTAAGCTACCTATTACCTTGTTCACAGAACTGGAAAAAAACACCGTAAAATTCATATGGAACCAAAATAGAGCCTGCATAGCCAAATCAATTCTAAGCAAAAAGAACAAAGCTGGAAGCATCATGCGACCTCATTTCAAACTATACTACAAAGCTACAGTAATCAAAACAGCATGGTACTGGTATCAGAACAGAGATATAGACCAATGGAACAGAACAGAGGCCTCGGAGGCAACACCACAGATCTACGACTATCTGATCTTTGACAAATCTGACAACAACAAGCAATGGGAAAAGGATTCCCTGTTTAATAAATGGTGGTGGGAAAACTGGCTAGCCATGTGCAGAAACCAGAAACTGGACCCCTTTCTGACACCTTACACTAAAATTAACTCCAGGTGGATTAAAGATTTAAACATAAGACCTAACAGCATAAAAACCCTAGAAGAAAATCTAGGCAAAACCATTCAGGACATAGGCATAGGCAAGGACTTCATGACTAAAACACCAAAAGCATTGGCAACAAAAGCCAAAATAGACAAATGGGATCTAATTAAACTCCAGAGCTTCTGCACAGCAAAAGAAACGATCATTAGAGTGGGCTGGCAACCAACAGAATGTGAAAAAATTTTTGCAAAACTACCCATCTGACAAAGGACTAATATCCAGAATCTACAAAGAACTAAAACAAATTTGCAAGAAAACAAACAAGCCCATTCAATAGTGGGCAAAGGACATGAACAGACACTTTTCAAAAGAAGACATTTATGAGGCCAACAAACATGAAAAAATGCTCATCACTGGTCATTAGAGAAATGCAAATCAAAACCACATTGAGATACCATCTCATGCCAGTTAGAATGGTGATCATTAAAAAATCTGGAGACAACAGATGCTGGAGAGGATGTGGAAAAATAAGAATGCTTTTACAATGTTGGTGGGAGTGTAAATTAGTTCAATCATTGCAGAAGACAGTGTGGTGATTCCTCAAGGACCAAGAAATAGAAATTCCATTTGACCCAGCAATCCCATTACCGGGTATATATCCAAAGGATTATAAATCGTTCTATTATAAAGACACATGCAGACATATGTTCATTGTGGCACTGTTTACAGTAGCAAAGACCTGGAACCAACCCAAATGCCTATCAATGATACACTAGACAAGGAAAATGTGGCACATACACAGCATGGAATACTATGCAGCCGTAAAAAACAATGAGTTCATGTCCTTTGTAGGGACATGGATGAATCTGGAAACCATCATTCTCAGCAAACTGACACAAGAACAGAAAATCAAACACTGCATGTTCTCACTCATAAGCGGGCATTGAACAATGAGAACTCATGGACGCAGGGAGAGGAGCATCGCACACTGGGGTCTGTTGAGGGGGATTAGGGAAAGGACAGTGGGTGGGTAGGGAGGTTAGGGAGGGATAACGGGGAGAAATGCCAGATATAGGTACAGGGGGATGGAGGCAACAAACACATTGCCATGTATGTACCTATGCAACAATCCTGCATGTTTTGCACACATACCCCAGAAGCCAAGTGCAATAAAATAAAAATAAAAAGTTACACCAAATAAATGCTAACCAAAATATCACAAAAGGAATGGACTTTAAGAAGGGAAAAAAGTGAGCAGAGATAGATACACAGATATTTTCAAAAAGATAAAAAGTTTAATTAGCCAGTGAGACATAATGATTTTGGACTTAACGTAAAATGTAATAATGTGGCTTTGAATTATATACTTTGAAAAATTACAGGCCCACAGGGAGAAATTGACAAATTTACCAACATATTGGAAAGTTTTAAGGCAATATCACAAAAACTGATAGATTGGGCAAATAGAAAGCCAGTAAGGAGATAAAGATTTGGATAGCATCAATTTGATTTAAATGGACCAGATGATTTCAGAATACACCCTCTTCTTTAAGAACTTATGAACTATTTATGAAAATTGTCCACAATTTATTTAAATATATTTCAAAAGATTGGTATCATGTAGGCCATATTTCATAAACATGAAGAAGTCAAGTTAAAAAAGCAAAAAGATATCTAGAAAAAATTATATATTTGGAATAAAAAAACTCACATGCTTCTGAAAAACATAGATCATAGAGGAAATCTTAATGGAAAATCTTAAAGTGAACTGCTGAATGATGATTAAAATACTGCACATTAAAACTTGTGGGATTAAGTTAGTAAATACTGATATTTATAAGCTTAATTGAATACCTTAAAATGGTGAAAATTGTCAAATATATCAACTAAGCATCAAACTTAAAAAGTTAGAAAAAGAAAAACAGAATAAGCTCAAATAAAGCACATTAAATAACCACATTCACAAAGAGAATAAAGAACTGGAAAACAAATATATAATAGAAAAAAATCAAAACGTCTAAAAATATTTCATTGAAAATAACAAAATAGACAAATAATTGATAGTATTAATTTAGAAAAAGAGAGATTATATAAATAATAATTGAGATGAAAAAGAAGATATAACTTCAGATGCAGAAGAGATTTAAATGATAATGAAAGAATATTATAAATACATTTTTGCTAATACACTTGAAATCATAGGTGAAATTGATATATTTTTAGAACATACAACTTATCAAAACTGGCTCAAGAAAAATGAGAGAGCCTAAATAGTTATATTTAGTACAATTAAATTCATAGTTTGAAATATTTTTCACTAAGAAAATATGAGGCCCAAATAACTTTACAAAGAGGCTTACTATTAAAATAAATATTCAAGAAATAAAAAATACAAGGCATACACAAACTTCTTCAGAAAAATGGAAAAACACATATTCTTTAACATTTTATGAGAGTAATATAACTTTAAAACAAACAATAAAACAGAGGCAAGTATGAGATAATAAAATAATAGATTAATACAAATTATGGATATATAGAAGTCCCCAAATTCCTAAACCAAACATTAGCAAATAAAAACTATCATTGTATTAAAAAGATGATCATCACAGCCAAGTTGTCTTCACTCCACAAATACAGGATTGTTAGAAAATTGATTTCTCTAACTTATCATTTCAAAAGCTAAAAGGAGGAAAACTTGATTTTTTTACTCCCATGCACAAAAACGTTGGTTAGCAACACACATATATGATTAAACCAAACCAAAATATATGTTAGTAAAGTTAATAGCAAGAAACACCTTGACTTTTTGGAGGGGCCGTATAAAAATATATGCAATAAATGTAATATTTTGCAACAATTAACTTGGAGGTCAGAATAGGGTGAAGATAACTTCTATTACTTTTGCTTTTATAAACATTGGATGAGAGATCCCTGCCTATAGCAAGAAAATAAAAATACAGGAACCAGAGTGGAAAAACAATAGTATCCTCATTTGTAAATAGTAGGAATGTATTCATAGCATACAAAACAAAGTTACTGATAAAATGTTACAATGTATGAGATTTTAGCAAAACTGTTAGATACAAAACAAGTATTCAAAATTATCTGCATTTCTATATACCAGTAACAATAAGATATGTAATTTTTAAAAAATACTATGTAGAATAGCACCAAACAATATTTAGTACTGAGAAATAAATTTAACCAGTGATATGCAACACTTCTTTTTTAAAAACACTAATTTTAAATAAAACAGCATTCTATAAAAAACAAAAATTTGAAAGAAATTTCAAGTTCATGAACAGAAAGACCTAATATTATGAAAATAACAGTTCATCCCAAATTTTTCTATAGACAAATAGATTCAGAAATTTATATGAAATAGTAAATGATCAAGAACAAGCAAGGTACACAACTGAAGAATAAACTAAAATAGAATACTTGTCCCACCAAATATCATCATTATGATTATTACTGTGTTATATAAGAAGATAATAACATCCTTGTTTAAGTACACTTAAATAAACCAATGAAGCAACATTGAGAGCTTTAAAACAGAATCACACATGCATGAAAACTAGTAATTGACAGAATTGATTGCAAAGCTGTGAAGAAAGGGTAGTTTTTTTTTTCAATAAACAGTACTGGAGAATTAGTTTTCCATGCTAAAAAATAAAATTAGATTACATACCTTACATCATATACAAAAATCAAATTTAGGCATATCAAAAGACAATCTAGGAGAATGCTTTTGTACAACTGTTGCACAGAAATATATGTAGACAATACGGAAAAATAGCACAATAGAGAAGAAAATACTGACAAACTGGACTAAGCTAAAATTAGGAATTTCTCTTTTCAAAGACAAGCATAAAGCGATCAAAAAGACTAACAGAAATTGGAGCAAGTTCTTTGCAACTCATATATGTACCAAAAGTTAGAACCCACAATATATAAAGCAATAAATGTTTAATAATGAGAACAAAAATAGGCAAAAGTCACAAGCATTTCACAAACCAACATATACAAAAAGGCTCATAAACACAAGAAACTATGTTCAATTTTATTAGTAATTAGGAAAATATAATTAAAATATAATCATCTAAAATATAATTTGATCTAATACCTAAATAATGTGTTAACTGGCAAAATTTAAATATTAAATTGGCAAAAAAATTAAAAATTGAGTGTTGGAAACAGTATGGAGCTATGGAAACTTTCATACAAGACTGTTGGGAATGTAAATTGATAGGCATTTTTGTAACTTGTTATGCCTTATAAAGTTGGATATATAAATGACTTTGAGCCCAGCAAGTCTATCGCTTGATATTAACTCAAAGAAACTTCTGGACACATGTGAGGTAGGAGACTGGAAGGACTTGTTTCCTGAACCAGACAAGAAACCAGCCCAAATCAACAAGTACTGCCAAAAGTAGCCTCTAGTTACTCTTGCTGCCCATCAGCATAAGACATTCCCTCTAGTGCCGTGACAGTTTACAAATGCTATGGCAACACCAGGAAGTTATTGCCCATTTTCTAGAGATTTCTAAAGAACCCACTCCTTAATTCACATGGAATTAAAAGTGGGTATAAATGCAGGTGGCCAACAGCCTAAAGGTTGCTACTCCCTGTGCACTGCCTATGGGCTGGTTGGCCCTGATCCTCAAGAAGCAGTCCTTGAGCTGTGGTGATGTCACTTCAGTAAAGCTGCTTTTCTTCTACTGCCTGCTTGCTCTTGAACTCTTTTCTGAGTGAATGAAGTGAAGAATCTGCCCTGCATCACACGCACCAAAATACTGGCTCGAAATATCTACAGACCCACTATTTAATAACCCAATTTGGAAAGAAAAAAAAATAACAATATAATGAACCAAAAATTGTGTTATATTCATTCAATGGTATATTTTATGGTTGTGTACAAGATTAATACACCAGCTGCACACACCATCATGGGTGAATTTGAAAAACAAAACTGAGCAAACAAAAGCAAGTCGGACACAAAAAACAGAAAACCAAACACCACGTGTCTCATTATAAGTGGGAACTAAACACTAGGTACACATGGATATAAAGATGGAACAATAGACAGTGGAGACCACATGAGCAGGGAGGGAAGGACGGGAGCCAGGGCTGCAAAACCACCTATTGAGTACTATGTTTACTGTCTGGGTGACCAGTCCAGTCATACCCTAAGCCTTGCCATTACACAATATACCCTTGTGATAAACCCACACATTTACCCCCTGAATCTAAAATAAAAAAATTTTTAAAATGTGATTCAGAAAAATAAACTCTATTCTTCCATTTATATGAAATCCAAATCCAGGCAAAATTATAAAAAAAAAAGTACGGTTTATGGTTACATAAGTATGTGGAGGAATAAAGAAACTCAAAGGTATCAATCATACAAAAATCAGAAGTGTTACCTTTGAAGGAAGTCAAACTTTAGTGGTCAGGTAGAGAGGGGTTTTAAGTTATTGATACTGTATTATTTCTTAAGTTGTAATGAGATACAGATTTTTCACTTTATTATTATTCTTTATGAAATATATATAGACACATATACCTATACATGTATACATAGGCACACATAAAAATGTGTGTGTGCATATAAAACATTATTTTATGTTTTGTATGTTTCACAATAAAAAATAAAACATATGCATTTGGGAGGCCGAGGCAGGCAGATCACAAGGTCAAGAGATTGAAACCATCCTGGCCAACATGGTGAAACCCCCTCTCTACTAAAATGTACAAAAATTAGCTGGGTGTGGTGGCTTGCACCTGTAGTTCCAGCTACTTGGGAGGCTGAGGCAGGAGAATAGCTTGAACTCAGGAGGTGGAGGTTGCAGTGAGCTGAGATCGAGCCACTGCACTCCAGCCTGGCGCCTGGTGACAGAGCAAAACGCTGTCTCAAAAAAAAAAAAAAAAAAAAAAAACATATTCACCAATAATAACTATATCACAAAAAAAGCCAACTTTTATGTAGCATTTCATATACCTAGCAAGATTTGACCAAAGGTAGATACTTACTATATACTCTTAGTAAGGAATATAATTATGTGATCTTAAGCTCAGGGCGGTTTCCTATCATGGAAAAAAATAGACACTAAATAAATGCTTGTCAAATTGAACTAAATTAAACTGTGTGTAATGCAATGGGTGAATGTGTGACATTGGCTACATCAGTCCTGCTTTGTTGGCATCAGTGTTCCGCTTTTCATTTAGATTTCCATCTTTCACCCAGGCACCCTGTATACCACTGGGGAGGGTAACACCACTCTCAACAAGTGAGGTGGGCTCTGATTGGCTTAACAATCAGCTTTTCCCAATCATTAGCAACATCGTTTAATTCAAAACAGTTAATGAAACATGAGCCAATGAGATTCAGGAAGTGGGGCAGGAGGGGGCTAAATAACCTCCTAGGTTTTCTGAAAGAGCTATCACACACTCATCTTGTTGGCTGACCATGAACAAGGCTGGCTAAGCATCCGTGCCCCTAGAAGCTGCTGGAGCTACCTTTATGGCACGCAGGGAGACAGCTTTTAACTGAAGCCCAAGATAGGCCAATGCTGTCTGCAAAAACAAAGCTATAAATGGGTTCATAGGCAAAATTTAAAGCCTAATCCTCAGAAAAATAATAGATACAAATGAAGATCTGTCCCCACACAGGGAGGGAGATATACTAGAGTCTGGGTAAAAAAGCATTTCCTTGAGAATACATACTTACAGATATGCTGTCCCATAGATTCACGGTTTAAATCTTTACCCTGATTCTTGGCCAGTAATACTTCTGGGATTCCTGGCCTCCTCCTCAACCCCCACTCTAATTCTTACACCTAAGCTGTATAGGACACCACTAAGTAAAAAGAAAGTAAGTTTATGATGCAAAATTACCAAATAAAAATTCACTATGTTAGAGTCAGCAGATAAATAAAAAATAATAGATCTCTAAGGATTTCAGATAATGGAACTATGAGATATAGAATAAAAACTACACATACTTAAAATGATTGAGGACATTAAAAGGGACATTGAAATTATGTAAAAAGCATGAGTGATATTACAAAGCCAGGCAGACTTGATAATAACCACCTGGAATTTCTAGAAATGAAGTAATTAAAATATAAAATATAAGAGAGATTAAACAGCTAAATAAGACCCATATGAAGACAGAATGAATGAACTAAAAGAGATTTTCTTATGAAAATTATTAAGAAAGCAGGACTGAGAAGAATGTGAATTAATGAAAAAATAGAGTTACGAAGGAAACAACCTAAAGGTGAAAACTTAATCCTTGTGAGTTTCAAAAGAAGCCATATTTGAGATGTGGGAAAGGTAGACAGTATAGAAAGCCATGGGAAGAAACAGAAATAAGATATTTATAGTAATTGTTTTGAAAGCTGCTTGATCAAATCTTTCCTGAAGTCTTTTCTATTCCTTGACTTTTCTGTTGCTAGCCCACACATTTTCTTAACCATTTAATCCCATTTATGTTGAGTACTTTTTTCTTTGCAAACTAACTGTTCTAAATGATATGGAGAGTAAAAAAGTAAAAATTAGACTGAGAAAGTAAAAAAACATATCTGACCATTCAACAAACTGGAATAACAGATGCAAATAAAGCCAGCTGACAACTTCAGGAAATGATATTTCTCCCAAATAGTTTCTACAGCTAAAAGTGTCATAACAATCCCTCTTTTTGGATGACTACTGCTTTTTTTACTCAAGATATTTTGTTGTATAAAATCATAACTTAAAAATTTTGAGTTTTTTGGGGAAATTATATCAGTAAAAATGAAACATCTCATTCTTGCCTAGAGGATTAAAATCACTTTGACACAGAAATCCCCCACAATTTCAAATCCAGGTGCAGAGCACCAAATAAGGGATTTCTGGACACAACATTCTACATTTATCTTAACTGTGTAGTTTCCAGGGAAACAGGACCTTCGATCCACTTCACAGTCCAGACTTGATGTTAAACCCTTTGCACACAGCCCTGCTTTGCTTTGAGCCTATCCAAACACCGCTTTATTTAAGTTTCACCTAAACTCCATTATTCCTCAAAATCCTATAATAACCTCTATCTTTTCCTTTGTTTGGCGAGATACCTCACAATACCCTTGTTGTGTGATCTCCCTCATTGCAATGGTGCAATAAACCTGACTTTGCTGAGTACAAATTCATTTCTGGTGATCTAGGCTGATCAGGTTTCGACAGGAGATGAGGTAAAGCAAACCAAACCAACCAAGAAATCAATTTATTTTTTCAGCATTTGCCTAAAGAAAGTCATATAGAGAGGGACACCAAAGGTATAAAAAATAATCAATAGGACAATTAGTCTGAAACTAAATCAATTGGGAGGGTTTGGGTTGTTGATAGCACCTTGAAGAAGGTCAGTCTTGAAGAGAAGGGGAAAGAGGTTTGGATCAGTCTATTTTCACATTACTATAAAGAAAATACCACCTGAGACTGTGTAATCAATAAAGAAAGGAGGTTTAATTGACTCACAGTTCCACATGGCTGGGGGAGGCCTCAGGAAACTTACAATCACAGCAGATGGTGAAGGGGAAGCAGGCACCTTCTTCACAAGGTGGCAGGAGGGAAGTGAGAGCGCAGGAAAAAAAACTGCCACTTTTAAAACCATCAGATCTCTGTGACAATTCACTATCATGAGAACACCATGTGAGAAACTGCCCCCAGGACCCAATCACCTTCCACGAGGTCCTTCCCTGGACACCTGCAGATTAATTCAGGTTACAATTCAAGATGAGATTTGGGTGGGGACACAGAGCCAAACCATATCAAGATTGCCTCATGCCCTATTAAGAACATGGAACAAGAGTCAGGAGTGTTTAAAGAGCCCCCTTGCTCCTGCTTGTAGCTGCACTTGCACTTCCAGACAGGAACAGATCCTTGTTCAACGCAGGCAGCCCGTGGGGCTCCCAGGAAATTTGGCACAGCCTAAAACAAATGCCAAAGCACATTCTGGGATCCAGCTGCCTCCCAGGTCTAGGACTGAGCTCCTTGGCTGTATTTTCAGCCCTAAACTAGCAGTCATAAATGTCAAGCCTCAATCAGCATAATCCCTCTAGTTCTGCCGGCATAGTTAGTAGCCAGTAAAAGTGGCATCAAGAAGATTTCCTATTAAAAAAAAAAAACATATTAATTGCTGGACTCAGACATAACATGTATGTTATATACGGCTTTTATTTCCAGCAGGTTAAAGATCACAGAAGCATTTGTGGAATTTGATTTCTTTTTAATCAAGATAAAACACAAGATTTCAATGTCTTCTCTGATTGCTAAATATGGTTATTTTTCAGGTGGGGAAATGAATGAGAACATATCTGGCATAATGCCACAGTAAAGATAAAAAATCAAAAAGTTCCATAATGAGAATGTATGTCTCTGATGACCTCTGTTGACTAAATTGCATTTGTCCTCTTGGCTTCTTCAGGTTATACTAAGGCTTCAACCTTGCACAATGAAATGAAAGATGTTCAAGGCCTGGTAGGTGCTTCACTGTATCTCTAACCCAGGGTACTTGTGTAAGCACACATTAAGAAAAACTACATATAAGCACAAATTGCACATTAAATAGCCTGAAAACTGCTCTGGACCTAACTAGTTCATTTTTAGACTACTGTAGCTTCTTGGGCTCTAATAGTCCATTTGTAAGCTTTCCCAAGCATTTTTTAAAAAGTTTTCTTGACTAAACCATACTTAATAGAAAACCATCACAGTGTTAGGGAGAGGTGCAGAAGAATTGGTTGTAAATAAAATATTGGGAGATTGTTTAAGTAGACAACTTTCTTTTATAGCAACAGTTTTGGGTGCTTTAAATAACTCGGGTAAGTCATGCATGGGCATCCCCATCCACAATGGATAGATAGCCTCATCACCAAAGTCTATAACTTTCCAGAAGATGCAAAGCACACATCACCTGCCAATCTCTACAGGTGTCAGCCTAGCATGAAGAACATGACAACCAGCTTCTCAGACGGGGAAGGAATCTGCCAATTCACCTACCTTGTAGGTTTCACATACAGAAAATCTTAAACTGTTTCAAGCCCCAAAGTTTTGTTGTTTACACCGATACTGCCACTGATAAGTTGCTGGGGCCTGCCACCTGTCAACCTTGTCCAACTTACCCAGAAAGGAAGCTGCAAGGGTGCATGTGCCATTACTGCAGAATATGAGATATTAAAATAAAAAATATTCCAGCTCTTTGATTTCCTCTGATTTTGTGGGTAATACAATAACCAGAATGAGATAGCTGAAACCAATAAAATCTGATTTATAGCATTAAAGGCAATCTTTATAGCACTTATTTATGGTACATTACATCTAAAATCCAATTTCACAGGCTGCTGTTTGAAACTTTCTGTTCAATCATAAATACACTACATACACTGCACCTCAGTGCCATAGAGTTAGATTATATAAATGTCTGTATCCTCAGAAGGTATTAAAATTTGGTTACTATGGTGTTGAGTGAGCTTGACAGTAATTTCCCTAACCAACTTTTCAACCAATAAGATCCAGTTAGCACTTGATAAACACTAAAAATGCAAGCACTGTTATCATTAAACCAGAAAAAAAATCAGATAACTCTACATTCCAGAACAAAATTAACTGAAAAGAAGTCATAGAAAAATGGGATATTGACGATACTAAAGGATACCTGCATTTAGTGTCATAAGGTACATTTTCAATACAATGAGCAAAAGCACTTCCTTGCACCACACCATTGGTATTTATAGGAGACACATGGCTAAGTATATACATGCTTCTTTGAAAATATAACCTTAAGTGTCTACATTCATACACTTCAATGGAGAAGACTGTATTCTGTTCAATTACTATAATCATTGTCAAAAAGAGGCCAAAGACTTTTAGAGAAGAACTATCATTTGAATCTCTAGCAACTTTACATTGGTTTAAAAAGGTTTTGGCCATTCAAAAAAAACCTTTCCATATACTTTGCTTGCCAAATATTTGCTAAATGTAAATGAAAAGGCTAGAATCTTTGCCTGACCTGAGATGCATGCAGGCTCTTGTTTTTTGAGAGATTAAAACACTCAGCACTTAAGTTTTGTTTCCTAAATAGAGTTCAACGGCATGGTCATCTATTAATGTGTACTATGGGTCCATCATAGGCCTATGTGCTATGTCAGTAAGTTGTTCTAGAATACAGTTCAAGGCTTGAAAGTAAATGACAAAAGGTGGCAGACAGTGAATAGACTCAACACCAAATTAACTAACACTTGTCAACCCTCTTCCACATATTAAGCAATGTACCATGAGAGAAGTGCCTCCAGATTCTATGGGGCCTGAAGCCACAATTTGAGGGTCCTCCATAAGTTAAAAGAGTACAATCTTCAAATATAAAATTAGACTCAATCATATTATTATCTAGAAGGAACCTATGCAAATGAGGGCTCCAATGCCTAGGCCTCATTAGTGACATGGTGAAAGCAATCCTGGTTCTTGTTTTTTATATATCATTCCTAATCCTCACAACGGCCCAGAAAGGTAAAAATTACTCTAAAAGTAAAGAACCATCCAGGGCATGGTGGTTCATGCCTGTAATCTCCACACTTTGGGAGGCCAAGCCTGGAGGATTGCTTGAGTCTAAAAGTTCAAAACTAGCCTGGGTGACATAGCAAGACCCTGTCTCTACAAAGAATGTTTTAAAATTATCCAGGTGTGGTGGTGTACACTTGTAGTTCCAACTACTCAAGACGCTGAGTGAAAGGACTGCTTGAACCTAGGAGTTCCAGTCTGCAGTGAGCCATGACTGCACCACCGCACTCCAGCCTGAGCGACAGAGTGAGACCCCATCTCTTAAAACGAACAAACAAAAGAACCTGAGGCTCACATGAGTTTCCCAAGATGACTGAGGTAAGAGTCTGTATTTCATCACTGGGATGAAAGCCCAACTTTGTCTGACACAGAAACCCATGTATACTACTGAGTTTCAGTTTAAGTTAATTGAGATTTGGGTTGTGTTGCCTGGACTTTCCTGAATTGGGATATAATTCTTAGTTGTTTTAATCCCTGGGGAATATTTCATATTAAGAGAAGATCTAATGCACTGGAACTGAAAGTTGAGTGTGCATTAGCATCACCCGGAGGGCTTGTGAAGCCAGCTATCTGGGTTCCACCTCCAGCATTTCTCACTCTATGGCTCTAGTTACGGGTCTGAGAATTTCCCAGGTGATACTGATTGATACTGCTGTTTTGGAACCAACCCTTGACAATCACTGACCTAGAGAAACTGAGTTAATTCTAGCATCCTGTTCATTTTCGTTTTCCTCCAGTGAAATCACAGTGAGTATATTTCAGGTTTCCTTTTACTGGCTCAGCTAAATTGGAGCTAAAGTCTAACCCTTCATGACAGCCTTGGACTGGATTAGCAACAGCTGGAATCCAAAAGATGCTGAGGAAGGAAAAACATTAGTGAAAGATTGTGATGGAAGTATGAACTGACTCTTAAAATACAATTCAACCATGAGGAAATATATTTGAACTAGCTTCACTATTGCACAGTTTAAAACTATTAAGTAACTGTAGTTAACATAAATGACATAAATATCCTAATTTTCATGTAACTAATAGAAAAATATAATAAATGAATATGCTAGAAGCCAAGAAAAGGGAATTACCATGTAAGGAACAAAAACTAAGAGACTAAAGGAATGAAATGTCATTTGAAATTGAGTTAGTAAGGTTTAATCAAGGTTTTTAAATGCATTTTACAATAGAGTACAACTTACATTCTGTATTTAAGTCTGATTCAATATAATAATGATGGACTTTTATTACAGAATAGCTATTCAGTGATGTCAATGAAATGATTGTAGACAAATTATCTCCAGGACATACTAAAAAAGTCATATCTATAAATTAGTTTAAGATGCCAGCACTACGTATATTAAGGTTCAGAAGGCTTCAGTTCACTCTGAACACTTACATTTCTTGAACACATTTGCGGAAAAAAGAGATGACCTTTTAACCACTATTCTCT
Source organism: Cebus imitator (assembly GCF_001604975.1). Taxonomy (NCBI): domain Eukaryota; kingdom Metazoa; phylum Chordata; class Mammalia; order Primates; family Cebidae; genus Cebus; species Cebus imitator. The sequence continues at coordinate 7,378,914 of NW_016107377.1, forward strand.
CATGAATTATTATTTAATAAGCATCTTGTGTATTTGTCCTTTGTTGGAAGCCTCTGAGGCCCTTGGTTTATTCAACAGAAATTTACTGACACCTACCAGGTGCAAAGGAAACACAAATTGATAAGATACTGATCCAGCCTTCAAAGAATTAGTCAACTACTCTTTGTCTACTTTACCTGAAGAAAGGAAATAGAATTATTACACCTGTCTAATAAATCACCTCAGAGATATAAAATAATAATTTGAGCTTTGGGCTCATGACGCTATTTTTCTAATAGTTCTGTGTAATCTAAAGAAATGGAGGGTCAGAGATCCAATGTTCTCATGCAGCAATCTTAGTACCATAAAACAGACTAATTTCTATGAAATTCTAAAACTATAGGCTCTGGTTAGAATATTTCTACTCCTGGGAGCAGGGGTACATACGTTGTGTTTGTGCGCATTGGCATCTACATAGCAATTATTACAAAGGTGAGGACTGATGGCAGTGCGGATTACGAGAAGGTATTAAGAATTTTTCCAACTAGAAACACAGATTTCCAGAAAAGGAAATTTCTAAAATACTGGTGATAAAATATAGTGTTTAGTCCAAGGCGATGTAAAAGAAAGTTCTGCATTTCCCTAGAAAATGTACCACTGGTGACAATAAACCTTAGCTCTGATTTCCAGTCAATTGTCCAGTTTATGCATTAGTGCATAAGAAAATAATGAATTCCCAACCCTTACCATGGGACACAGGTGCATTTGTACATAAGAGATAACATGAGAAAATAATTATATGATCTGGAATACCAACCTATGATACAATTCTTCCTTCCTAAAAATGGCTTCCATAAGTTTATTTTTCACTCCATATTTCATAGGCAGATGGTTGAGAAAATACTATCTAACCAGAAACAAGCAAACACTTTTCCTAGCCAGTGTCAACTGTGTTTCCATTAATCTGCAATATCTGAAAATAATTATTGTAATCCCTTTCTAAATTGTTAGTAGGAGTTTCATTTACTATAATTAAGGAAAATTTTAAAATTCCTCCTAGAAGCAGATCACTTCAGTGGAGCAACCGCTTTACCAAAGTAAACTCAGGTCCACAGGTCGCATATAACAAAAGGTACCAGTGTGGATATGAAATTAGCTTTTGGTACATTCCATATGAAGAGATGCTGCCCATTTGTAGAATGCCTAGGATAACATGTCCAAATACACTTGTGTCACAAGGTCTTAAAAACCTTTATGCTTCATCAGAACCTTCTAACAGATTCTTCTAATGGTTGTGTTTATTCTGCTTCATTTACTTTTGAGTTCACATCAAGTTTCAGAACTTCAAACTAGAAGAGAGGGACCTTGGAGAGGATTTTGTCTCTTCCCTTCCACCTCAGTTTCAGATATGATTTATTGAGATTCGGAAAAGTCTAGTAATATATTCAGGTCTACATCCAGCTGATGAATGGGCCAAAATTGACTAAAACCCTGGTCACATGACCCACTATCCATCGACATTGCTTTGCTCTCATCATGTCATCTGATCAACAATCTTGCATGGTGCTCTGACACCTTTTTGAAATTACATGCTCTCAACAGCTAGCTGAACTCATCAGATCCCGTCATTTGAAGAGTGGGTAAAAAGAGAATCGGGATGTGTACATGGAATTCTGAACTAGCTATCTTTCATCTAATTCACAGAACTATTACTAGGGTCAACTGAAGCAATATAGGTAAAGTAAATTTTGAAGCAATAGCGCTTGTAAGTTTGAAAGCATGTTACAGTTTGGTGGTTTTTGCCATTCCATTAATAGCAAAAACCACAATTACTTTTGCACCAATCTAATACTAATATATTTTCAAAATCATAAAACCTAAGATGAGTTGTTATATAAAATTTTATTTAAAAAGCCAAGATATCTTATATAAAAAAAGTGTGGGATCCCACAAAATATCTATTCCAAACTCTACCCTCAGATAAACTGGATACATTTTAAAAGATGTATTATAAATAAATGTTTAAAAATGGTCTTATTACAAATGTATTTGAGGTAAAAACAAACCTAAAATTCAATAAAAGTTTAGCATTTGTAGAAATTTGGTTGCTTTCTGAATCTGTGGCAAAACATCAATTCTAACAGAAAAAAAAGTTAAATAAAACCATCATTTTGCATTTTCCTAATTAAAAGAAAATATATTTTAAATGCCTATACAATAAGACATTATTTTATTTCCTGTCAGCAATCTTCATAAATATGTAGTTCTGATCCTTCAATAACCTTGTAGAATTTACTTAGCTAGTAATAAATTGGGCTTTCACAAATTAGTAGACATTTTTCCTCATGAAAGATCAACTCATATAAATATTCACAACATAAGCTGCTTCTAACATGCTTTTTCTTTCTTCTGGGAAGTCTTCAACTCACCATCCCCACCAACACCCCTTGGCCCTATTTTCCTCCTAACCCTGAGTTTGTCTTGCAAATACTCACCTCTTAGGACACCCAACATTCTTTCCACCAGACCTTTCCTGTCACCTTTCCCTCCTTACCTATTTCTCCCAAGAGATAGTTTTATGTTTCTGCTGCACTCCAGTAATAACATTTTTACTTGCTTACTAGTCTGCCTCCTGGACTATGAGCACCTCAGATGGAGGGATACCTTACAGGTCTTTATGTTCGCTGCATAGCACAATACTTGGCACCTGTCATGATCATTAGAGGCTTACTCAGTTTTATTTAGCTAACATTCCTCATCAAATATTTTATTGACTATTTCCCACAGTGCAATTAAAAGGAAGAAATTTTAGAGACAAGCTTTCTTTTGATTAATTGGCTAGACTCAGCCTATGACCATAAGAAGGCAGTCAAGTGTTTAATATTTAGTATTTACCGCTGAGTTTACAATAGCAGTGTTTTAATAGAAAATGGAATCATGCAGACAGATTTTTAAATCCAGAGCTTAAAAAAAACTTAAATGATATTCTTACAAGGAATATTACATAGAGATGGAATAAAAACAAACTTTGTGTTTTTATCATTCTATTTCTATTGATTTCTGAACGTGGGAAAGAGATACTATACCAACACCTCATATTAATGTATCCAAAATTGACTTATTCATTACACACAGAACCAAGTCACATTGTAAGTGCCAGGCAAACAGCACAGCAGTGAACAAAACTAAATCCTTGCTTTCAAAAGCAAAATTTGTGGTGGTGAAGTAGCCAGGCTGCTTAAGTTTGAGTCCCAGGCCTACCACAAATGACCTGTGAGATCTTAAGTAATTTATTTAACCTCTCTGTGCTTCAATTTTCTGTCTATAAAGTGGAAATGTTACCACCTATGGCATAGGTGGTTATAAATATTAAATGAGGTAAGATTTGTAAAATTCTTACAAGACTGCCTGACATAGATGTTATCTTGACAAATAAAACTTCAAGATGATTAAATTCTACCAGAAAGAGACAGACCTATACACCTATATAATAGGTCAAGTGGTGACAAATGTGAAGAAAGTAAGCAAGGCAAGCGAATAGAGAATAGAGGTAGTTTATTGCTGTTTTATTCAAGGTGATCTCTCTGATAAAGGGACTTTTGAGCAGAGACCTGAATCAGTGAAGGAGGAGGTCTGCAACTTTCTTTTGGAAGAAGATTACAGGAAGAGGGATCGACCTGTGAAAAGGCTCTGAGGAAGAAGTTTGCTTGGAGATTTGAAGGAACGAGGGGAGACTGACTCACCCTCATGAAGCAAAACCAGGGAGAAGTGGTGTTGAAGGAAGCCAGGTTAGAGTGGTTAGAGTATAACAGAGGGACAGGTCACACAAGGTCTTGGACTGTACCCTGCAGTCTGAGTGAGACAAGAAACCACTGAAGAATTTAGAACGGAAGGACAATTTTATTAGACAGATGTTTTAAAAGGGGCATTGCAGCTGGCATTTGAGAGAGAGGTTTTCAGGATGACTCCAAGAGTTTGAACAATGTAGTTGGTATCAAATGAGATATGCAAACTAGGAAAAACATCACACTTGAAGTAGTGATCACAACTTCATTTGTGAGCACTTCAAGTTTCAGATATTTATTAGATGCCCCGTAAGCAGTTGGATGTATGAGTCTGGAATTAGTATGAAAAGCTTGGAGCTAGAGCTAAATTTGTTTATATTTGGAGATAACTTTATGATCCATGAAACTGGGAAATGAGTGAGGATACACAAGTTAGGAGAGTCAGTTACTCATCCTTGAAACAAACCAATAAGCAGAGATGGGGGAGATGCAGAAGCTTCAATAAAGAACCCCAATAAAGAGGGGCCCATGGGTTGAAGGAAACCAAGAGACAGTGGGGGTCTGGGAAGCCAAGTGAAAAATGTGAAGAAAGGGTGTGGCCTAGAGAGTCAACTGATGCCCTCACGGCCCAAACCGGCACCTCACCCTGTGTTTTCTATTTCACTTCATGGCTTCAGTAACATCTTCCTAATCACTCAAACTAGGAGACATCTTCTAGTAAGTATTTCTCCCATTCTTTGCCCACCATATCTCCCCTAGCAGTTGTACATTCCCAAATTCTCCCTTATCGAACCCTCTCTTTTATCCCCATCTGAAACCACTCTAAATCAAGTCCCCATGATCTCTTAGATGGACGAGTCAGCCTCCTAACTGCCCGCCAGCCTCCACGTTGTTGCTTCTGGAGTCCATTCTTGCAAATACCGTCTGTTACTTTCCTGACACGGGCCAGATAATTTCCTCCTTAGAAACATTTGATGACTCCTGCTAACTTTGCAAAGTCCAGTTTCCTGGATGTTCTGTTCTAGGTGCTTCCTGTTGACCCCAGTCTTGTCTCCACCCCTTCTGTCCATGCTCATTCTGCCTTAGCCAAGCTTGACCCACTTCTAGTCCATGAATCTTCACAATTTGATGACTTTTTCACAACATTCCTTTTCCTGGAATGCATTTTCTCTTCCTGTATGCCTGAGCAAAGGTTATTCAGTCCTTCAGTGATAACTCAGAATCCCAATCTCTGATGGCGACTTCTCTGATACTTCTTGGCAGAGGTTTTGGTGTTTGTATTCTTGTCACACATATTTCATTTCAACTTAATTATTTTACATAGTTGTTCATTGTCTTATTTATTTGAATAGACTGGAAGTTCTTTGAAGGTAGAGGTCATATCTTCTTTTTGTTTGTTTGTTTTGAGATAGTATCTTGCTCTGTCATCCAGGATGGAGTGCAGTGGTGCAATCTCGGCTCACTGCAACCATCGTCTCCTGGATTCAAGTGATTCTCCTGCCTCAGCCTCCTGTGTAGCTGGGACTACAGGCACCTGCCACCACACCCAGCTCAGTTTTTTTTGTATTTTTCGTAGAGATGGGGTTTCACCGTGTTAGCCAGATGGTCTTGATCTCCTGACCTGACCTTGTGATCTGCCTGCCTCTGCATCCCAAAGTGCTGGGATTATAGGCATAAGCCACCATGCCCATAGTTCCTAGCATACTGCTTGTATTAAATTGGCATTCATACGTTTGTTGAAATAAAATATTTGTTTTTATTAAAATTATTATTTGATATAAAACTACCACTTAATCTCTCCAAATGTTATCGATAAATGTTAATTTTATAATTGTATTTATATTTATTTTTATTTCATCCAATGTCTATTTTTAATCATCTTCAATTTTAAAATGTTGATTGGTAAATTGTAGGAGAAAAAACAGGAAACAGAAAAGGGAAAGGAATAAAAAGAAAGAAAGGTAACACTGAAAAGAAGAATTGATATGTCTCTGGTCTTTGCATTTTTTTAAGGCTGATACATTGCTTTGGCTGATCATATAGGTAATACCCTTGAGCTTCTCATGATAAGGTTAAAAAACCTTTCTATGATATGCCAGTATATCTTTCAAGCAATATGTCTGAAGTTGTGGGGTCTTTTTCATTTGTTTTTCAGCACAGCTACAAACTTCTCTGGGGAATGGGCTATAAAGCAAAGATTTGGTACTATCTGTCTCTTCCATTTCAGAAAACTACAAATTATGTGCTTTGAGACATGAGGAAGTAAAGCATCAACTGTATAGAACATTTCTGTGGAGAAGGTATTCTAATTAACATGATAACACAAGCCTTTTCATTGGTACAAATAGTATAATCAAATATCCTTTATGAATCTTGATAAACATACTTTACTGTCTGATGGATTTCAAGCTATTGGTGCTATTCCTCCTTTCTGGACACCAAGGTATACAAGGCAAAGGAACAAAGCAAGATGCCAACATAAATTTAAAAGTTAGCTATCAATTCATTATACAGGGAAATACACCAGTTCCTGATACTTCTGGTCGCTGATTAGAATAAATCATATTGGGGACACTGAAAATCATTAATGTCCTAAGAAATACTCTAGGATATTTTATATTCATGTAGAAGCCTCGTTTCTTATCCAAATTTTTGCTTAAAAATGAATAATTCTAGCTGGAACTGAATTTATTATATGAAATAGTTACCAAATATTGAACACAAATTCTGCCAGGTATGGAACTGAACATTTTATATATAAAATCTTATTTTTTCACAATAACCCAGAAGGGTAGCTAATTTTACATTGAAATACATAAATTGAAGCTTTTGAGTGATTAAGTAACATCTCCAATGCTACAGAAGCCATTAACTTTAGGAGCTGGGATTTGAACCTAAGCTATTTCATGCCAGAAGCCATTCACAGAGTCATGCCTCTATGTTTGAATCTGTTTTCTGAGATCCTCCCACGTGCTTGTGTGCCCTGTACTGTGTTCTCTCTAGGAAAACAGCAATGAAGAAGACAAGCATAACAGCTGCTCTTATGAAGTTTACCTAATTGTTCCGTAAAAGAGAACGGAAGTTGGTTCCTATCATGTATGCTTTCCTGAAGATTTAAGGAGAAGGCTATATTGCCCTTGCTAGTTCATTTTCCCTCATCAAATATTATCAGAAGCATTAAAGTTTAATATACTTTCAATTGAAGTATGTTTTAATGGAATTATTTTCATTAAATATACAGGTATTTTTTCATAGAATATAACAATTTTCCCCTATTACATTCATGCTTCATAATTAAAGAAAATGTTCCTATGATCTTGCAGATATTTAACTCTAGCTGAGAGGACCTACAGATGGATCATAAGTTGGGAGACAACATCGACTGAATTCTAGTCATAGCACTGCTTTGACTGACATAGTTGTTGTCAATAAGATACACATCAGATACATGCCTCAGTTTACAATGGCTTGTTGTCAGTTATCTATGCTTTGTAGTCCCTGAAACACTTACAGTGCCATCTCTCTGCAGGTTTCGAAAGACAGCCATAGTCTGCTTCAAAACTAAATTTTACAAGAATGAAAAAAAAATATGTAAAAAATCTTCCAAGGTATAACTAGCAGTGAAAACCTCTCTTTATAATTTGGTGCTGTCTAGTAATCTTTATATTTATATTCTACCAAACAGAAAATGTACAATTCTTTTTATTTTAAAATAAAAGAAAAATATATATGCACAAAGGATGTATGGCTCAATGAATTATTATCAGTGATACCACTTCAGTCAAGAAGCAGAATTTTCCTGCACATTCCAAAAACCCCATTCTAGTCACGACTTGTTCCCCTCACCAAAATAATCATTCTCCTCATTTTTATAAACATAACTTTAATTGTGTTTTTAAAATAGCTTTATCACTCCAATCTCTGTCTCTAATTACTCTAGTTTTGCTCATTTTTTAAAACCTGATATAGTTTATGCTGCTTTTAATCTATAGGGTCCTCCTCCACATCTCCCACTGCCCTGCAATTTATCTTTTGGAAAACCCAGACAATTTGACCTGCAGAGTTTTCCAAAATTCAGATTTTACAGAATGCATCCATTTGAAAGTGCAGTTCAGCATGTTCCTTTGTCCTCTCAATAGCCTTCTGCAATTTTCAGCTGGATCCAGAAGCACCAGACTCAGGTTTAATCTTTTGTCATGACTATTGGTGGCATTTGGCAGGATTATAGGAGGCATGTAATATCCGACCATCTCTGCTATGTGATCTTAGCAGGTGTTCGTGCTAAATGCCTACATCAATTCATTGGAAACTCCAAAATGGCAACATTCTATCATTCATTTCTCATTTATTAGTTGAAATACTTTTATTAAGAACATTCCCACACCTACTATTTAGATACTTAGTGGTATAGTTCAGGTAGCAAAGTCAGAATAAATGTTTATATTTTTCCCTTTGACTAATTTTCAATATAATGATTTGGTTTCCTATTATATTCCAAAGACGAATAATTATTTTGTTGTTTTAAAATATCATTGTAAACTCAAAGATTTTAATATATTTAATGGGCTTCAATCTACTGCAATTATCATTTTTTGAAGCTCAAATTCAGTTGGCAATTTTTAACACGGATCTAACAGTCTCTGGAAGCTTCCTTGTTAGTTACTATTACAAGATTTTCCAAGCCCACTTTTTAGGCCATATCAGTGTTTTTAGGCTTTTTCAGTGCACAGAACACCTTTATCCACTTTCTTCAAAACCAAAAACCTGGTTCTCAAGGACAGGGGATGATACACCTAGACTATCCCATAATTATTCATTAGTTTTTTTTCCCCATGTTACTTATATAATAGTCTCAGAACATAACACTAATAATACCACCAATATGTTAGTGAAAACATTAAAATATAAGTTTACTTTTCCATTCTCCCATTTGTAAAGTTCTTACACTGTCTGTACTCTCAGTTCCTATGGCCATTACATACGATACCCTCTCATTTTCTGCCCCATTTAGTTTAAGCTCTACAAGTGACTATTTATTTAATGTTCTTCACCAGTTCTTATGCTGTCTCTCTAGTTATTGTGCTTGTCTCAAGCCTGTTCTCTAATAAATTCCTCAAGAAGTGCTTATAGGATCCCAGTTCTTACCTGTTGGGGACAGTTTTCTTGTGTCCTTTACTAGACATTAAAAGGTTGTTTTTTCTGGAAATAAAATCCATGTCTCATGTGTTTTTCCCTTGAGTATCTTACATATGTTTCTCCATTTTCCTTTGGTATAAAGCATTGATGTTGAAAAGTCTGGTAACTGTCTAATTTTCTTTCCACTGTTTGTCATTTTTTCCCTTTTGTTTAAATAACCAAAAGAGCTTTTCTTCTTCTTTAAAGTTCAGTAAATTTATCACAATGTTTTGATGTTGGCAATTCTAAGTCAATATTCTTATGTATGTGATGTATTCTTTCCATAGGTAGCTTCACATTTTACTTAGAAAAGCTTTTTGAATTTTCATTTTAGTGTTTATTTTCTTGCTTCAAGTTTCTTCCACAGGGACTCCTACTATGCATACATTCAACTGTTTTTCCTGTCTTCAATATTTGTCATTTTCTCTTGAAACTTTTTTTATTGTTTTCTGTTTATTTTTGAGTTTTAAAGTTTTCCTCTTATTTCATCTTCCATGTCTATGAAGATACTTATCTGTTACATGTATTCATTCTTATTTTCCTTATACTTAGTCTTAATTTCTTTTTCTTTTATTTCTGATTCTTTTTTCTTTTTTTAAAATGATTTCAACTTTTATTTTAGATTTAGGAGGTACTAGAGCAGATCTGTCATGTGGGAACACTGTATCACTGAGAAATGGGGTATGGATGATCCTGTCACTCAGCCATTGAGCACAGCACCCAACAGGCAGCCTCTCAGCCCTCACTCCCTCCCTCTTTCCTTCTTCCAGAAGTCCCCAGTGTCTATTGCTCCCATCTATATGTCCATGTGTATTTAATGTTTAGCTTTCACTTGTGAGAACATATACTATTTGGTTTTCTGTTTCTTTGTTAATTCACTTAGAATAAGAACCTCTAGCTGTATTCACGTTGCTGTGAATGACATTATTTCATTATTTTTGATGGATGTATAGTATTCCATAGTGTATATGTACCATATTTTCTTTATTAAGTCCACCACTGATGGGCATATAAGTTGATCCTACATCTTTGTTATTGTGAAAACTGCTTCAAAGAACATACGAGTGATGTATCTTTTTGGTAGAGCTATTTATTTTCCATTGGGTACAAACCCAGTAATAGGATTGCTGGGTCCAGTGGCAGTTGTGTTTTAAGTTATTTGAGAAATTTCCAAACTGTTTTCCATAGTGGCTGAGCTAATTTATATTCCCAACAGTGTATAAGTATCCCCTTTTCTCCATGGCCTCATCACCAATGTTATTTTTTGACTTTTTAATAATGGCCATTCTGAGTGGTATAAGATGGTTTCTCATTGTGCTTTTGATTTGCATGTATCTGATGATAAGTAATGATGAACTTTTTTTATATGAATGTTGGCTGCTTGCATGTCTTCTTTTGAGAAGTATCTGTCCCTGTCCTTTGCTAATTTTTAATTTTTTTTTTTTTGCTTATTGATTTGTTTCAATTCCTTATAGATTCTAGATATTAGTCCTTTGTTGGATGCATAGCTTGTGAATATTTTCTCTGACTCCGTAAGTTCCCTGTTTACTCTGTTAATAGTTTCTTTCGCTTAAAAAAAAAAAAAAAAAACCTCACCAAACAGAAATTCTTGGTATTTTTTTATATTGAACCACTTGAAATTAAATGAATCATTTAACTTTTCTGAGTTTCTTTTTTGCTTGGTCTTTAAGTTTTAATGGAAACTTTTCTTGAAAAAGTGTGTAACATATCATTTTATTTACATATTGGGATGGAACAGCCCTGATTATACTAGATACTCTGGTTAGCAAAATGGGGAAAAATAAATGTAGGCAATCATATGAACAATGTGTAGGGAAAAAGAGACTTTGGACATATACGTATGTAATAGTTTATAGAAAGCTCTACAAAGTAAATAAATTGTGGCCTTAGTTCACGTACTCCAACAACAAAAAAAAGATATAAATAAAATCTGATGGGATTAAAATGTGTGCCTCTAAGGTGGTTTACCTATTTTAGGCATGATGATTAGTGCAATAAGTCATAATTTTTAGCATTTAGGCATTCTTTCAAAATAATATTAATGTAGTACAGGCTCCTATAATCCATAGGAATAATTTTACTTATTACTCACCATTCTTTCTGCACAACATACCCCTTATCTTTAAAGGGAGTAATATATCTCCACTGATAGGTAAGAAAACCCCCAGGTCCCAGAACTGATAAGAACTGGAGTGGAGCCTTTTCAAAATCTGTTGATAAATTATTTAGAACTGACTGAGCTGGAAAACCACCAGAAGAGAAAAAAATTGCTAAATGATGTAGAAATCTTAGAAATCATCAATACTGGAATATTTTAAATCCCCTTCCCTTTTCTTTTTCACCTCTCACTATACCAAGCAGGTCTCCAAATGTCAGCTTTAACCCTCTGGTCAAATTCTATTTTAGAGAATCTACTTATGGAAGTGGCACAGCAGGCACTAAAGACGCCATTAAACCGACATCTGCTCCCAGACATGTGAACCTTAAATGGCCCAAAATCATATAATGTGCCATGCCAACTTAAGAGAAACAAAAAGACAGAAGCAATAATGATGAAACAAAGTAAAAATACACTTAAATGAAATTTTCATTTAAATGTGTGCAGATGTGCATGCACACACACTAATATGCTGACCTTATTTTAGATTCATGGCATTGAATCAGAATTAGAATACTATAAGCTCAATTCTGATAATGGCATATATTTTACATTATTTTTAAGAAAGTAATCATTAGACTCTTAACAAAGTGTTATATTATCATTGATGCCATTTACATCTCTGCAACCTTTGATATACAGAGAAAGGTTCTTTTCTGGTTGTTTCAAAATAAGCCAAAATAAATGTATCTGATAAAATAAAGATATACATCTACCAATATGCATTGTCAATCTCAAAGAACTGAAACTCTTTTTCTAGCACTCTGATTCTAAAGATGTTCTCAGCACCTCCATTTCCAAAATACACTTGAAATTAATGGAATTTTGAATTATACCCACTAACTCGATTTTTAAAAATATTTTTACAAAGTAGAAAATTGTTTCCACTCAGTAAAAATGATGGATTATTCAATAGTGTGAAAAAATTAATGAGCAGATGGAATACCAAGCCATTATTCATTAAAATATTGCACTGGGTTAATTCAGCAAATAAAAATGGAGAATGGAGCAGATGGCCATTTATAGTTTTCTTGATTTCTTAAACTACTTCTTTACAGCCAGAACTGCTCCTATATTTAACTTGAAATGCACAGCTCTTACCATATGCACAGTAAGCAAGCATTCATGTGACCTCATAAACTTTTCATATAAAACAGCAATGATTTTTATGATTCAGTTAAAGGAACACTATACATTTATAGAGTAAGTTATTCCCATATCCCCAGTATTCTGTAGATAATTTAAATTTCCCAGACTCAATAGATCCTTGCCACCATTATCTGATCTGAAGTAGGTTCAAGTAGGGGCGTATGGGTAAAATTTCATAAAATAAAGTGATCAGCTTTGTTATAAACTGTGAAGTATGCCAAGCATACATTAAATTATTACAAACTAGGCCCAGTCTCTTTTAAGCCAACACTTTTCTTGTTTTTGTCAAAACATAATCGTATAAGTTATTGCACTGAAAAATATTCTCTTCTGTACAGAGCAATTTACTTCTCATGCAAGTAAATTGAATCAACCATTCTGGAAAACTGTTCAGCAGAATCTATTGCAACTAAACATACACATACCCTATGGCCCAGCAATTCTACTTTTAGGTATAGACCCAACAAAAAAGAATACATATATCTACAAAGTTCATGGATTTGAATATTTATAGAGACACTATTTGCAAAAACCCATAGCAAAAAAAAAAGACATAATCAAGAAATACATTATGATATATTTATATAATGGTATAATACGGACAATGAAAATGAATGAACTACCACAAGAAAAACAACATAGGTGAACATCACAAACATAAAGCTGAGCAAAAGAAGGCAAAGGTAAGAACAAATACTATATAATTCAATTTATATAAACCTTAAAGTTTGGCAAAATCACTTCGTAATGACAGAAATCGCCATGGCGGTTGATATAGGGGAAAGGTAGAAACATGCTCTTTTTCCTAATATAGGTAGCTGGCTGTTACATGGCTAGAGTCCCATTGTGAAAATACACTGTGGAGAGAGGCAGAGCAAAATGGCAGAGTAAGATGCTCCAGTAATTATCCCCACACCAAAACATTAACATTAATAATTATCCATGCACAAAAATATTTTTCACGAAAGCTAAGAAAGCCAGGTGATAGAGCCTAGTATCTGGCTGTAGTATGACAATAAGAAAATACACTTTGAAGGGGGTAGGAAGGACAATTTTACATTACATACATCATCCCCCTTTCAACTCCAGGCAGTATACTGCAAAGAGAGATACTATCCACTTGAAGAAAACAGAGAGCTGAACAGAGGACTTTAGCTTCAACTCCAATATTGGGCTTGGTACAGAAAAATCCAGCACTAAGCAAAACCCCCACAACTCTATACTGCAAGATAGTACTCACAGATATCAGTTCTAGATCCACTGTTGTATAAGGAGAGACCACACAGCATCAGCCTTCCAGATAGTGGGAAACTTGATCTCTGAGCCATACTACTGCTGGGACAACTTTAGTGGCCTCACATTCCAGAAAGCCCTCAGCAGATCCGGGCATCTAGTGTGCCCCAGAGCAGCACTGGCCACATCTAACACAAGGTTCTGAAAGTCTTCACCTGCTGCTGCAGCCTGCAGGCTTCTGACCTGCCAAAGTACCCCACCTGCTGTAGAAGGCCTCAGACTTCTGGTGTGCCACAGAACTGTGCTGGCTACAGGAATTTCCCAGCCAAAATCAGTATGTGAAGAATGAAATAAGCATCTATTATTAAAAATACAAGCCATCATGATAACGAAAGATCAAGAACAACAAGGAAAACATAACATTACCAAATGAACAAAAATAAGGTGCCAGCAACTGGCCACAAAGAAATGGAGATGGATATACTGTCTGGTTAAGAATCAAAAATAACTGTTTTAAGTTCAGTAAACAACAAAAAAGATACAGATTCAGTACAATGAGAGAAATAGGACTTCTGCCCACCACTGGGGAACTGCATATGCTCACCTAGCCACGGCTGGTTTTTATCTGTGGGCACCTCCTACTGGGCTAGAGGATACTCTGTTCAACCCATTTTTTAAAAATACTGGGAAAAAAATTTTTTTAATTCCACCATGGAATGAATATACTTCATGAGACCTCTGCCATTCTGGCTCCATAGAAGATAGTGAACTTGCTCACACACCCAGCACATCACTACTATAACCAGCATCTAAGAAAGCCAAAGATTCCCTATAAACAAGGAACTTATACAGAGTCATTGCCATGGAAAGCACCCAGATCCAAAGCTAGGTGACCATAAACTATACACATTGAAGTCACATCCTCAAAAAAATTTTTTTATTCAAGTTGAATCAAAAATAAATTCAAAAATAATCAGAAGAAATAGTCTACCCAAATGAGAAAAGCCAGAAAAAGAATTCTTGCAATATGAAAAAAGAGTTCTACAACACCCCCTAAAAGATTATACTAACCCTTCAGCAGTGGATTCAAATCAAAATCAAATCTTTGAAATATCAGACAAAGTATCCAAAATGCTTATTATTTATTTGCTCAATGAGATCCAAGAAAAAGTTAAAAACCAATATAAAGAAATTAACAATTCAGGATATGAATGAAAACATTAAAGATATATATAAAAGAAAATAAAACAGAACTTTCATAAATTATAAACACAGGGAATTACAAAATACAGTGGAAAGTTTTAACAATCAACTAGATCACGTAGAAGAATAAAGACAAAGCTTACGAATTAACCCAATCAAACAAACAAACCAAAAAGATTGAAAAGAAATGAACAAAGTCTCCAACAGCTATGGAAATATGTTTCTGAGAGAGAAGGAAAAGTTAAAAGTTTGAAAAAAAAACTATTTGAGGGAATAATTGAGGAAAACTTTCTTGGTCTTGCTGGAGATTTAGTTATCCAAATACAAGAAGCTCAAAGAACTACTGGGAAATTCATTGCAGAAAAAGGACATCACCAAAGCATATAATCATCAGGCTATCCAACCTCAACATTAAAAGAAGAATTCTAAGAGTAATGAGACAAAAGGATTGGATAACTTACAAGAAAAACCTATGAGACTAATAGTATAGTTTTCAGCAAAAACCTTCCAAGCCAGAAGGGGTTGGGATTCTATCTTTAGTGTCATCAGAAAGAATAACTATCAGCCAGGAATTTTGAATCTGGCAAGACTACATTTCACAAATGAAGGAGAAGTGAAGTATTTCCTAGACAAGCAAATGCTAAGAGAACTTGTCACCAGTAGACCAACCTGACAAGAAATGCTAAAAGGAGTTCTAAATATAGAAACAAAAGGTCATTACACACCAGTATAAAAACACTTGAAAGCATAAAACTCACAGGGCTTATAAAACAATAACACAATGAAGAAAACAAAGCAACTAAATAATAATCATCATGATGACTGCAGCAGAACATCACATATCAATATTAATGTTGAATGTAAATGGTCTAAATTCCCCACTTAAAAGGTACAGATTGGCATAATGAATTGAAAAAGCATACCAGGCCAGGTGCAATGGCTCACGGCTGTAATCCCAGCACTTTGGGAGACTGAGGCAGGTGGATCACGAGGTCAGGAGTTCAAGATCAGCCTGGCCAACATAGTAAAACTCAGTCTCTACTAAAAATACCAAAAAAAAAAAAATCATCCACGCATGGTGGTGGGCACCTGTAATCCCAGCTACTTGGGAGGCTAAGGCAGGAGAATTGCTTGAACCCGGGAGGTGGAGGTTGCCATGAGCTGAGATCATGCCATTGCACTCTAGCCCTAGTGACAGAGTGAGACTCTGTATCAAAACACACACACACACACACACACACACAATATATATATATGCTGTCTTCAAGAGACCCATTTAAGTTGTAAAGATTCATATACACTCAAGGTCAAGAGATGGAAAAAAATATTCCACACAATGAAAACCAAAAGGGAGTAGGAATAGCTATTCCTATATCAGATTGGATATATATCAGACAGACTTTGAAACAACACAGTAAACAAAGGCAAAAAAGGTCATTATATAATCATAAAGAAATCAACTCCACAAGAAAATATAGTAATTCTAAATATATATGTACCTAAATATAGAGCTCCTAAATTCATAAAACAAATACCACTAAATTTAAGAAACAGGCAGCAACACAATAATAGTGGGGGACTTCAACACTCTACTGACAGCATTACACAGATCATTAAGGCAGAACGTCAACAAAGAAATACTGGCCTTAAACTGGAATGTAGAACAAATGGCCCTAACAGATGTTTACAGAAACTTCTACCCCAGAACTGTAGTATACACAACAAAATTAATATGCCACTAGATTAACCAAGAAAAAAAAAGAGAAAACACTCAAAGCACAATTAGAAATGAAAATGAAAGCATTACAATTGACACCACAAACAAAAGATCATTTGAGACTACTGTGAATAACTTATATACATGTACACTAGGAAATCTAGAAAAAATAGATAAATTCCTGGGAACATGCAACCTTTCAAACTTGAATCAGGAAGAAACAGAAATTTTGAAGAGACCGATAACAAGCAATGAGACTGAAAAAGTAAATTAAAAAATCTCCCAGCAATAAAAAACCCAGGACTAGAAATTCACAGCCAAACTATATCAGACATTCAAAGAAGAATTAATGCCATTCATACTAAAACTATTCCACAAAGTTAGTAGCACCATGATGCCCAATCCAGAAAAGAGAAAAAGAAAGAAAGAAAAAACTACGGACCAATATCTGATCCATGATGAACACTGATGGAAACATCCTCAAAAAAATACTGGCAAAGTGAATCCAACAGTATATCAAAAAGACGATTCACCGGCATCAAGTGAGTTTCATCCCAGGGATGCAAGGATGATTCAATATGTGCAAGTTAATAAATATGAACACAAAAACAGGATTAAAACCAAAACCATATGATCCTCTCAATAGATGCAGAAAAGATTTGATAAAATCCAGCTTTCCTTTATGATAAAAACCTTTAAAAATTAGGGATAGAGGGAACATACCTCAAAATAATAAAGACCATATAAGACAAACCCAAAGCCAATAAAATACTGAACTGAGAGAACTTGAAAACATTGCCCCTAAGAACTGGAGCAAGACAAGGATACCTACATTCATCATTTCTACACAACATAGCTCTGGAAGTCCTAGACTAAGCAATTGGGCAGTAAAAATAAATAAAAAACATTCAAATTGGAAAAGAAGAAGCCAAACTATCTATTTCCTGATGATATGACCTTATAACTAGAAAAGCTTAAAGACTTTTCCAAGAGACTCCTCGATTTCATAAATGAACTCAGTAACGGCTCAGGCTACAAATCAACATATACAGATCAATAGCGCTGTTATATACCAACTATGGCCAAGATGAAAATCAAATCAAGAATTCAAACCCTTTTACAACAGCTACAAAAAATAAAATACCTAGGAAGACATCTAACCAAGGAGGTAAAAGATCACCACAAGGAGAAATACAAAACACTGATGAAAGAAATCATAGATGGCACAAGTTGGAAAATATCCCATGCTCATGGGTTGGAAGAATCAATATTATGAAAATGACCATACTGCCCAAAGCAACCTACAGATAAAACACAATTTCTATCAAAATACCAAGATAAATCATTTTTCAAAGAATTAGAAAAAAAATCCTGAAATTTATAGAGAACCAAAACACAACTCTAATAAGCAATCCTAAGAAAGGAGAACAAATCTAGAGGCATCACTTTATCTCACTTCAAATTGCAGTACAAAGTTATAGTAATGAACACAATACGGCACTCACATAAAAACAGACACATAGACCAATGGAACAGAACAGACACCGAGAGATAAAGCTAAATACGTACAATGAAGTGATGTTTGACAAAGCAGACAAAAACCTACAATGGGGAAAGGACTTTCTATTCAGTAAATGGTGTTGGGAAAATTGAATAGCCACATGCCAAAGGATAAAACTGGATCCCTATTTGTCACCAGATAAAAAAAATTAAGATGGAATAAAGACTTACATGTAAGATCTTAAACCATAAAAATTCTAGAAGAAAACTTAGGAATAATATATTCTGAATATTGACCCATGCAAGAAAAATTATAACTTAAGACTCCAAAAACAAATGCAAAAATAAATAAATAGAACATAACCAAACTAAAAATCTTCTGCACAGCAAAAGAAATAATCCACAGAGTAAAGAGACACATTCAGAACTGGAGAAAGTATTTGCAGACTATACATCTGAGAAATAAATAATCTCCAGAATCTACAAGGAACTCAAATCATCAAGAAAAACAATTAATCTAGTTAAAATGTAAAGAAATGACATGAACAGACAGATCTGTTCATATTTTTCTCAAAAGAAGCTATACAAACGGCAAAAAATATAAAAAATGCTCAATGTCACCAGTCATCAGAAAAATGTAAATTAAAACCACAATAAGAAACTACCTTACTAAGCCAGAATGACCTTTTTTTCTTTAACTTTTATTTTAAGTTCAGGGGTACACGTGCAGATTTGTTACATAGGAAAACTTGTGTAATGGGGTTTGTGTACAGATTATTTCATCACCTACGTATTAAGCCTAGTATGTATTAGTTATTTTTCCTGATCTTCCTCCTCCTACCCTCCACCCTTCAATAGTCTCCAGTATATGTTGTTCCCCTCTATGTGTCCACGGGTTCTCACATTTAGCTCCCACTTAAAAGTGAGACCATGTGGTATTTGGTTTCCTGTTTCTGCAATAGCTAGCTAAAGAAAATGGTCTCCAGTTCTATCCATGTCCCTACAAAGAACATGCTCCCATTCTGTTTGTTTGTTTTCTATGGCTGCATAGTATTACATGGTGTACATGTACCACATTTTATTTATCTAGGTTATCATTGAGGGGCATTTAGGCTGAATCTATGTATTTGCTATTATAAATAGTGCCACAATGAATATATGCAAGTGTGCGTCTTTATAATAGAACCACTTACATTCCTTTGGGTATATATTCAGTAATGGAATTCGTAGGTGGAATGATATTTCTGTCTTTAGGACTTTGAGGACTCACCCCACTGTATTTCACAATAATTGAACTAATTTACAATCCAATCAACAGTGTATACAAGTTGCTTTTTCTCCACAACCTTGTCAGCATTTGTTGGTTTTTGACTTTTTTATAATAGCAGAATGGCCATTATTAGAAAGTCAAAAAATGATAAGATGTTGAAAGATGGCCGACTAGGAACAGCTCAGGATTGCAGCTCCCAGTGAAAATGTAGGGGGTGCATGGACGCCGCATTTCCAGACGGATTTTTATTGCCCACAGACCAGGAGATTCCCAGGCAGAGGAGCCCCACATGTTGCCAGTGCGGCTGTTTCAGCTGGGGCTGTTTGGGCCGGCGCAGCTGCTTCGGCCTGAGCGGCTCCTTTGCCCGCGTCCTGGCGCAGCAGTTCTCCGTACAAAAGACACTGGTCCGGGTGCCCTCTTAGCTGGTGATTGGAGCCCTGAGACAGCAGAGTCGCCCATTCATCTGAAATAGCGAGCCAAGCCAGAAGATTCCCAGGCAAAAAAACCGCCAGGAATCTCAGTGCCACTGTTTCAGCCGGTTCAGTGAGTCATGGCATGGGAGATTACGGCGCCTTTTCAACAGGGAGAGAGTTGACCATTCAACAACAACAACAAAAAAAAACTCTGAGTCAGGGAGCCAGGTGATCAGGCTCAGCTAGTCCCACCACCACCCCCCCTCAAAAAAAAAAAAAACAGTAATTGAAAACGCTCTGGGTTGAGAGTTTCACAGCAAGCACAGCCGAACACAGGAGGGTCCGGCTATGTGGGGGAGGGGTGTCCACCATTAATGAGACACTCCACCACTACGGAGGCAGTCTGACCATCGCTGAGTCAGTCTGACCATCACTGAGGCAGCCTGCCGCTGCTGAGGCAACCCGCCATTGTGGAGGTAACCTGCCACTACAGAGAGAGCCTGCCATAACAGAGGTGGGCCACCATTGCCAAGGCAGTTCTAACTACACCCATATAAACAGGACTGCAGGGAAGATCACACAGCAGCTGGTTGGAGCCCACAGCAGCTCAGCAAAGCCTCTGCAGGCAGACAGTGACTAGGCTGCCTCCTCACTGGGCAGGGCAGCCCTGAAAGAAAAAAAAAAGGCAGCAGCACAACAGAAACTCATAAATAAAGCCCTAACTTCCTGGGACAGAGCACCTGGGAAAAAAAAAAAAAAAAGGAAGTTTATGAGTTCCGCTGCAGCAGACCTAAACATACCTGCCCAGCAACTCTGAATAAACAATGGAGCTCACAGCTCAGGACTTGAGCTCCAATAAAGGACAGACTGTATCCTCAAGCAGCTCCCTGACCCCCATATATCCAAAGAGTCACTTCATAAAGGAGAGAACAGACTGACATTTGACAGGCATCCTAATGGGACAAAAATAGCAGAAGAGGAAACTGGTAGCAACCCTTACTGTTCTGCAGTTACTGCAGGTGATCCCCTGGCAAGTAGGGCCTGGAGTGGACCTCAGCAGTCCTACAGCAGAGGGGCCAGACTGTTAGAAGGAAAGCTAAGAAAAAGAAGTAACTTCAGCACCCACAAACTGGAGGCTCACTCAGAGACCCAATCTGAAAGTCAGTAACTACAAAGACAACAGGTAGATAAACCCACAAAGATAGGAAGAAACCAGCGCAGAAAGGATGAAAACACCCGAAACCAGAACACCTTTCCTCCTAAAAGGGATCACAACTCCTCACCAGCAAAGGAACAAGGCTAGATGGAGAAGGAGTGTGATAAAATGACAGAATCAGGTTTCAGAAGGTGGGTAATAAGAAACTACAGTGAGCTAAAAGAACATGTTCTAGAACAAATCAAAGAAACTAAGAACCCTGAAAAAAGATTTGACAAAATGCTAACGAGTATGAACAACATGGAGAGGAATACAAGTGAATTGATGGAGCTGAAAAACACAACACAAGAACTTCGTGAATCATGCACAAGTTTCAACAGCCAAAATGACCAAGCAGAAGAAAGGATATCAGATGTCAAAGATCAACTCAACGAAATAAAATGAGAAGGCAAGAAAAGAGAAAAATGGGTAAAAAGGAATGAACAAAGTCTCCAAGAAATGTGGGACTATATGAAAAGACCTAATCTACGTTTGATAGGTGTAACTGAATGTGACAAAGAGAATGAATCCAAGCTGGAAAATACTCTTCAGGATATTATCCAGGAAAACTTCCCCAACCTAGCAAGGCAGGTGAATATTCAAGTCCAGGAAATACAGAGAACACCACAAAGATATTCCTCACGAAGAGCAACCCCAAGGCACATAATCGTCAGATTCACCATGGTTGAAATGAAGGACAAAATGCTACGGGCAGCCACAGAGAAAGGTTGGGTTACCCACAAAGGGAAGCCCATCAGACTCGCAGCAGATCTCTCAGCAGAAACCCTACAAGCCAGAAGAGAGTGGGGGCCAATATTCAACATCCTTAAAGAAAAGAACTTTCAACCCAGAATCTCCTATCCAGCCAAATTAAGCTTCATAAGTGAAGGAAAAATAAAATCCTTTGCGAACAAGCAAGTACTCAGAGATTTCATCACCACTAGACCTGCTTTACAAGAGCTCCTGAAAGAGGCTCTACACATATAAAGGAATGACCAGTACCAGCCACTCCAAAAACATACCAAATGGTAAAGAGCATCAACACAATCAAGAATCTGCATCAACTAATGAACAAAACAGCCAGCTAGCATCGAAATGGCAGTATCAAAGTCACACATAACAATATTATCCCTAAATGTAAATGGACTAAATGCCCCCATCAAAAGACACAGACTAGCAAATTGGATAAAAAGACAAAACCCATCAGTGTGCTGTATCCAGGAAACCCATCTCACATGCAAGGATACACAAAGGCTCAAAATAAAGGGATGGAGGAAGATTTACCAAGCAAATGGAGAGCAAAAAAAAGCAGGAGCTGCAATTCTCATCTCTGTTAAAATAGACTTTAAAGCAACAAAGATCAAAAGAGACAAAGAAGGACATTACATAATGGTAAAAGGATCAATGCAACAAGAAGAGCTAATGATCCTAAATATATACACACCCAATACAGGAGCACCCAGATACATAAGGCAAGTTCTTAATGACTTAAAAAGAGACTTAGACTCCCACACAATAATAGTGGGAGACTTTAACACCCCATTGTCAATATTAGACACATCAACCAGACAGAAAATTAACAAGGATATCCAGGACCTGAACTCAGGTCTGGAACAAGCAAACCTAATAGACATTTACAGAACTCTTCAACCAAATCCACAGAATATACATTTTTCTCAGCACCACATCACACCTACTCTAAAATTGATCACATAATTGGAAATAAATCACTCCTCAGCAAATGCAAAAGAACGGAAATCATAACAAACAGTCTCTCAGGCCACAGTGCAATCAAGTTAGAACTCTGAATGCAGAAACTAACTCAGAACCACACAGCTTCATGGAAACCGAACACGGCTCTTGCATGTTGACTGGATAAACAATGAAATTAAGGCAGAAATAAAGATGTTCTTCGAAATCAATGAGAATGAAGACACAACATACCAGAATCTCTGGGACACATTTAAAGCAGTCTCTAGAGGAAAATATATAGCAATAAGTGCCCACAAGAGAAGCAAGGAGAGATCTAAAATTGAAACCCTAGCATCAAAATTGAAAGAAGCTAGAGGAGCAAGATCAAAAAATCTCAAAACCTAGCAGAAGACAAGAATTAGCTAAGATCAGAGCAGAACTGAAGGAGACAGAGACACAAAAAACCCTTCAAAAAATCAATAAATCCAGGAGCTGGTTTTTTGAAAAGATCAACAAAATAGACAGACCACTAGCCAGATTAATAAAAAAGAAAAGAGAGAATAACCAAATAAAAAACGATAAAGGGGATATCACCATAGATTCCACAGCAATTCAAACAATCATCAGAGATTATTACAAACAATTCTATGCACATAAACTAGTAAACCTGGAAGAAATGGATAAATTCCTGAACACTTGCCTCCTCCCAAGCCTAAACCAGGAAGAAGTTGAAGCCCTGAATAGACCAATAACAAGGTCTGAAGTTGAGGCAGCAATTAAGAGCCTACCACCCAAAAAAAGCCCAGGTCCAGAGGGGTTCACAGCAAAATTCTACCAGTCATACAAAGAGGAGCTGGTACCATTCGTTCTGAAACTATTCCAAATAATCCAAAAAGAGGGGATCCTTCCCAAATCATTTTATGAGACAAACATCATCCTGATACCAAAACCCGGCAGAGACTCAACAAGAAAAGAAAACTTCAGGCCAATATCCATGATGAACATAGATGCAAAAATCTTGAGTAAAATACCAGCAAGCCGATTGCAACAGCACATCAAAAAGCTTATCCACCATGATCAAGTAGGCTTCATCCCAGGGAAGCAAGGCTGGTTCAACATATGCAAGACGATAAACGTAATTCACCACATAAACAGAACCAAAGACAAAAGCTACATGATTATCTCCATAGATGCAGAGAAGGCCTTTGACAAAATTCAACAGCCCTTTAGGCTAAAAACCCTCAATAAACTAGGTATTGACAGAACGTATCTCAAAATAATAAAAGCTATTTACGACAAACCAACAGCCAACATCATACTGAATGGGCAAAAACTAGAAGCATTCCCTTTGAAATCTGGCACTAGACAAGGATGCCCTCTCTCACCACTCTTATTCAATTTAGTACTGGAGGTTCTAGCCAGAGCAATCAGGCAAGAAAAAGAATAAAGGGTATTGAAATAGGAAAGGAGGAAGTCAAATTGTCTCTATTTGCAAACGACATGATTGTATATCTAGAAGACCCCATCGTCGCAGCCCAAAATCTTCTGAAACTGATAAGCAACTTAGGCAAAGTCTCAAGATACAAAATCAATATGCAAAAATCACATGCATACCTATACACCAATAACAGACTTAAAGAGTGCCAAATCAAGCACGAACTGCCATACACAATTGCTACAAAGAGAATAAAATACCTAGGAATACAACTAACAAGGAATGTAAAGGACGTATTCAAGGAGAACTACAAGCAACTGCTCAATGAAAGAAGAGAGGACACAAACAGATGGAGAAACATTCCATGTTCATGGTTAGGAAGAATCAATATCATGAAAATGGCCATACTGCCCAAAGTAATTTACAGATTCAATGCTATTCGCATCAAGCCACAAATGACCTTCTTCACATAACTGGAAAAAACCACCTTTAACTTCATATGGGACCAAAAGAGAGCCCACATAGCCAAGTCAATTCTAAGCAAAAAGAACAAAGTGGGAGGCATCACACTACTGCACTTCAAACTATACTACAAGGCTACAGTAATCAAAACAGCATGGTACTGGTACCAAAATAGAGATATACACCAATGGAACAGAACAGAGGCCTCAGAGGCAACACAACATATCTAAAACCATCCAATCTTTGACAAACCTGAAAAAAACAAGCAATGGCGAAAGGATTCCCTGTTTAATAAATGGTGTTGGGAAAACTGGCTAGCCATGTGCAGAAAGCAGAAACTGGACCCCTTCCTGATGCCTTATACTAAAATTAACTCCAGATGGATTAAAGACTTAAATATAAGACCTAACACCATAAAAACCCTAGAAGAAAATCTAGGCAAAATCATTCAGGACATAGGCGTAGGCAAGGACTTCATGACCAAAACACCAAAAGCATTGGCAACAAAAGCCAAAATAGACAAATGGGACCTAATCAAACTGCACTGCTTCTGCATGGCAAAAGAAACAGTCATTAGAGTGAATTGGCAACCAATAGAATGGGAAAAAATTTTTGCAGTCTACCCATCTGACAAAGGGCTGATATCCAGAATTTACAAAGAACTAAAACAGATCTACAAGAAAAAAACAAACAAGCCCATTCAAAAGTGGGCAAAGGATATGAACAGACACTTTACAAAAGAAGACAGACATGAGGCTAACAAACATATGAAAAATGCTAATCATCACTGGTCAT
>NW_016107377.1:7404420-7406949 GCF_001604975.1 Cebus imitator
GATTCCTTAAGGACCTAGAAACAGAAATTCCATTTGACCCAGCAATCCCATTACTGGGTATATATCCAAAGAATTATAAATCGTTCTACTATAAGGACACATGCACACTGTTTACAGTAGCAAAGACCTGGAACCAACCCAAATGCCCCTCGATGATAGACTGGACAGGGAAAATGTGGTACATATACACCATGGAATATTATGCAGCCATCAAAAACAATGAGTTTGGGTCCTTTGTAGGGACATGGATGAACCTGGAAACCATCATTCTCAGCAAACTGTCACAAGAGCAGAAAATCAAACACTGCAGGTTCTCACTCATAGGCGTGTGTTGAACAATGAGAACACATGGACACAAGGAGGGGAGCACCACACAGTGGGGTCTGTTGGGGGGAAATTGGGGAGGGACGGGGGTGTGGTGAGGTGGGGAGAGGTAGAATGGGGAGAAATGCCAGATATAGGTGAAGGGGAGGAAGACAGAAAATCACACTGCCATGTGTGTACCTATGCAACAATCTGGCATGTTCTTCACATGTATCCCAAAACCTAAAATGCAATTAAAAAAAAAAGATTTAGTTTTCAATACAAATTTAAAAGTTATAAGAAAAAAAATGATAGATGTTAACGTAGATGCAGTGAAAAGGGAAAGCTTATACATTGCCACTGGTGATGTAAATTAGTATGCCCTATATGAAAAACAGTATGGAGATTTCTCAAGGAACTAAAAATAGAAACACCATGTTATCTAGCTATCCCACTACTGCATTATGTACCTTAAAAAAAAAGAAGTCATTATATAAGAAAGGCACCTACCTGCATATGTTTATTGCAGCACAATTCACAATTTCAAATATATTGTATCAACCTGAGCGCTCATAAACTGATGAATTAATAATGAAAATGTAATATACACACAGCATGTGTATACACACACACAATGAAACATTACTGAACCATAAAAAACCAAAATAATGTCTTTCGCAGCAAGTTGGATGGAGCTAAAGGCCATTATCCTAGGTGAAGTAACTCAGAAATGGAAATCCAAATACCATATGTTCTTATGTATAAATGGGAGCTAAGCCATGGACATGCAAAGACATACAGAGTGATATAATAAACACTGGAGATTCACAAGGTGAGAGGGTAGAAGTTGAGTGAAGGATGAAAAATTACCTATTGAGTACAATGTACACTATTTGGTTGACAGGTATACTAAAAGGCCTAACCTCAGCAATATACAATTAATCCATGTAATCAAAAACCACTTGTACCCCCAAAGCTATCGAAATTTTAAAAATTGCTTTTATTCAAAAAAATTAGGGAAACAATAAATTATAATAATAATAACACAATATGTCAAAATCTATACAATATAGAAAAATCAATTTTGAGGGACGTTTATAGCAATACACACCTATATTGAAAAAGAAAGATCTAAAATAACCTAAGGCTGCAAAATTAGGCAAAAATACAAAAATTAAGCCAAAGGTTATTAGATGGAAGAAAATAATAAAGATAAAATAAATTTTAAAAAATAAAAAATAAAACTAGACAAAATACATAGCACAGTTCTTTGCAGCCATTGAACCACAAAAAAAAAAAAAAAAAAAAAAAAAATTTTTGGCCTCCTTTTTTTTTTTCTTTTTTTTTTTTTTTTTTTTTTTTTTTTTTTTTTTTTTTTTTTTGAGATAGAGTATCATTCTATTGTCCAGGCTGGAGTGCAGTGGTAAGATCTTGGCTCACTGCATTCTCCACCTCCCAGGTTCAAGTGATTTTCCTGCCTCAGCCTCTGGAGTAGCTGGGATTACAAGCATGTACCACCAGGCCTGGCTAGTTTTTTGTGTCTTTAGCAGAGTCAGAGTTTTGCTCTGTTGGCCAGGATGGTCTCAAACTCACGGGATCAAGCGATCCACTTGCCTTGATCTCCCAAAGTGCTGGGATTACAGGTGTGACCCACCATGCCCAGGCTGGAAACACTTTTAAAAAAAATATTACAAGGCCAGCATTGCCCTGATGCTAAATAGAAACATACTACAGAAAAGAAAAATTCAGGCCAGTACACCTGATGAATATAGATGCAAAAATCATCAACAAAATACTAGCAAACTGAATTCAATGGCATATTAAAAAGATCATTTACCATGATCAAATGAAATTCATCTCAGGGATGCAAGGATGATTCAACTTATGTAAATCAGCAAATGTGACACATCACATTAACAGAATGTAGAGCAAAAACCATATAATCATTTCAACAGGTGCAGAAAAAGCATTTGACAAAAGTCAATATTGTTTCATGACAAAAACTCTCAACAGATTAGGTATGGAAAAATTGTACCTCGACACAATATAGGCCATAGATGAAAACCTAAAGCTAACATTATACTCAATAGGAACACTTTGAAAGCTTTTACTCAAAGATCCGGAGTGAGACAAGGATGTTCGCTCTCTTCACTTCTATTCAACATACTATTGGACACTTTAGCTAGAGCAATTAAGCAAAAAAAAAAAAAAGTGTCCAAACTGGAA
>NW_016107377.1:7407459-7454513 GCF_001604975.1 Cebus imitator
AAAAAAAAAAAAAAGGTAAATTGTCCCTGTTTGCAAAACACTGCACACACGCACACACACACACACACGCAGACAGACAAACACACACACACACACACACACACACACAAACTGTTAGAAATAATAAGCAAATTCAGTAAGGTTGTAGGGTATAAAATCAGCATATAAAAATCAACACTTTTTAAGAGCAAACTATCTGAAAATCAAGAAAACAATTCCATTCAAAATAGCAACAAAGCATGAACAATTAGAAATAAATTTAACTAAGGAGGAAAATATCTCCATACTGAAAACTGTATGTATAACATTGATGAAAAAAATTGAAGATAATACAAATAAATGGAAAGATATCCTGTGTTCATGGTTTAGAAAAATTAATATTGTTAAATTATCCATACAACTTGCTATAGTTCAAACATAATTTATCCCACCAAAATACATGTTGAATCTTGGTTCCCAATGCAACAGTACTGAGAGGTAGTGGGACCTTAATAGGCCTTTGGATCATGAGGGACCCACCCTCATTAAGGAATTAATGCCATCTCTCAGGAAAGTATGTTGTCACTCCTGCAGGACTAGATAAGTTACCACAAGAGCAGGTAGTTTAAAATGAAGCCACCTGTTGGGTTTGGTCTCATCTTGGCATGCTTCCACTTGCTCTTGCACATGCTCCTGCCATGTGATGCCATCCACCTTGTAATGATGCAGCATAAAGCCTCTGCCAGATGCAGTTGCCCAACCTTGAACTTTCCTGTCTGCAAAACCATGTGCTAAAGAAACCTCTTTTCTTTAGAAATTACTCAGTCTCTGGTATTCTATTGGAGCAATACAAAATGGTCTAAAACACTCCCCAAAACAATTGACAAATTCAATGCAACGCCTATCAAAATATCAATGACATTCTTCACAAAAATAGAAAAAAAACCCTAAAATTTATACGGAACCAACAAAAAAACTTGAATAACCAAAGAAATGTTGAGAAAAAAAAATAAAGCTGGAGGCATCACAGTACCTAACTTGAAAATATACTACAAAGCTACAAGAACAAAAACAGCATGGTATTGGCATAAAAACAGACACACCGACAAATGGAAAAGAATAGAGATCCCAGGAATAAATCCATATATTTACAGTTAACCTACTTTCAACAAAGGTGACAAGAACATACAATGGGAAAAGGAAAGTCTCTTTAATATATGGTGGTGAAATAAAAAAAAAATAGACAATTACATATAGATAAGTGGACATTAGACCTTTATCACATGGTATATATAAAACTCAACTAAAAATGGATTGAAAACTTCATTGGAAGACCTGAAACTATGAAACTATTAGAATAATATTAGGAGAAAAGTTCTATGGCATTAGTCTGGGCAATGACTCTTTGAATATGACCCCAAAAGCACAGACAACGAAAGCAAGAATAGACCAATGGGATTACATCAAACTAACAACTGAAGAGACAGGCCACAGAATTGGAGAAAATATTTGCAAACCATATATCTGACAAGGGATTAGGATCCAAAATGTATAAGGAACCCAAACAACTGAATAATAAGACCATAATCTGCTTATAAAATGGCAAAGGACCTAAATAGACATTTCTCAAAAGAAGACATTCAAGGCCAGGTGCGGTGGCTAATGTCTGTAATCCCAGCACTTTGGGAGGCCAAGGTGGGTGGATCACTTGAGGTCAGGAGTTTGAGACCAGCCTGGCCAACATGGTGAAAACCTAACTTTACTACAAATACAAAAAATTAGCCAGGAATGATGATAAATGCCTGCAGTCTTAGTTACACAGGAGGCTGAAGCAGGAGAATCGCTTGAACCCGGGAGGTGGAGGTTGCAGTGAGTTGAAATTGTGCTACTGCACTCCAGCCTGGGTGACACAATGAGACATCATCTCCAAAAAAAAAAAAAAAAAGATATTGAGATAGCCAAGTAGTATATTAAATATTAAATATATTAAATGTCACTAATCAGGGAAATTTAAATCAAAACCATAATAAGATATCTTCTTACTCCAGTTAGAATGACTATTATATTTTGTCAAAAAGACAAAAGTGCTGGCAGGACACTAATACTAGCAATACTCTTAGCAAGATAATAACTATTATCAAAAAGACAAAAAATACTAGCAAGACAAAAGTACTAGCAAGGATGTGGGAAAAAATACACCCTTGTATACTGTCGATGGGAATGTAAGTAGTACTAGATTATCAAAGTCATGGTAAGATGTTGGAATTTTATTCTTAGTAGAAAGTGAAGCCATTAAAACGTTTTAAGCTAGGAGGTGACATAAGTGGATTTTTAAAAGTCACCCTGTCCGTTGGGTGGAGAATGGCAGGTAGAGGGACAAAGGTGAAAACAAAGGGGCAAGTAAGAAGACTATAGCTGTGGTCCATGAGAAATAGGACGATGACCTGAAGTGTTTATGCATGGAGTGGCCAAATAAAACATAGAACCCCAGTTAAATTTTGATTTTAGATGAACAATGAATAATTTTTGGTATAAAATATCCCATGCAATATTTGGAACATATTTATACAAAAAATTATTTGTTGTTTATCTAAAATCAAAATTTAACTGGGCTTCCTACATTTTATTTGCAAAATCTGGCAACACTATGCATGTATGAATGGACAAATACATGGAAATGGAAATACAGGGTGGAACATATTGGGAAAATGAGCCAATCTGTTACATTGCCCAAGTTCAAAAATGAAAGATAAATGTTTTCTATATGTGGAAGAGGAATGCGTGCAAATATATATTGTTTATACAGAGATCAGATAACTACCTAATCAATTCTGAAATTTACATCTTCTGCTCATTAGTTCAATATCTCCAATTTGCTTCTATCTCTCCAGTATCTCAGTAAAAACTGGAACATAAGAAATTGGTTCTCACTGTCCCCTAAGTCCTCAACTTTCCATTTTCTGTCCCCATCATCCTGGAACCTCAAGTCCAAGATCTTGAGATAGGCTTCTTTTCATGAATTTTATTTTCATATGTGAACTAATAAACTTTGCAAGTTCTGTCACTTCTTTGGAAATGTATTTTAAATTGGCCTCCCATTTCTTGTTTCCACAGGTCTACTTTGGTGTGGATCTGATTCCTGCTGATTTCTCACATGATTACCAATATCCTCTCTCTCATTCCCTGTTATTATTATGTCGTTCTCACTTTTTAATCTTCCAATCATTCTCAAGATTGTACAGAATTGCAAACCGGACATTCTTAGGCTATATCAGGACAGCAGATATCTTTAATTTGGCTCATGTAGTGGTTTTTAAAAAGGAGTCAATGTTTAAAATTAGGAGCATTTTGTTTAAAATCTCTGTGTCTGGATGCCTTGAAAAATCTGAAGATCTGGACACACCAGATCTGCATTTGCTCACAGCTACAACAGCTGGAGTTGAATAGAAAATGTTCTCTGTAGACAGAAATGTACAAGTCTCACTTTCTTAGGTGTCTTGGCTGGTATCTGATATTATGACTTGAATCGGATTCCACTCAAATGCCTATCCAGCCAGCATTGGAGATCTCTAGAAGCTTCCTGTTCCTCACTTCAGTACAAACTCTCAATGAGGTCTATATCCTCAACAAGCTCCTTTTTTCCCTGCTCCCCTTGGCTTGGTCTTTCTTCCCACACCTCCAGTAGCCGTCAGGACGTGAATCCATATTTCCTTTATCTCAATCCAGATTATTTTGAAGTAGTTTTAAAAACTGCTTTTGTACCAACATTGTTCATTACCTTGCTTTGCTTTTTAAAAGCTAATATGCATACATTCTCTAGGTGTTGTTGGGTGCTTAGCTTATCTCACCAAGAATACTGCCTCAGCTTCCTGAGCACTAGGAGCCTTCTGTCTTCTGCACTACTTCCAGCAGTGCTGATCATCCAAAAAAGGACTCAAATAGTAGTTGTTAGCCAGGCACGGTGGCTCACATCTGTAATCCCGCCACTTTGGGAGGCTGAGGTGGGCACATCACGAGGTCAGGGAATACAGATCATCCTGGATAATATGGTGAAACCCCGGCTCTACTAAAAAAAATACAAAAACTTTGCCAGGTGTGGTGGCACGAAACTATAGTCCCAGCTACTTGGGAGGCTGGGCAGGAGAATAACCCAGGAGGTGGAGGTTGCAGTGAGTCAAGATCATGCCACTGCACTTCAGCCTGGGTGACAAAGCCAGACTCCATCTCACAAAAAAAAGTAGTTGTTGCATGAAATGACTACTATCCTGCCATCTATTCGGCATACAAAGAGAAAAGTGAGTCTAAATTTATTCATTTTTCAAATGATATACTAGTATAGTTTGAAATTGTAATTTTCCATGTAATCAACTAATCAAAAAAAGCATGTAAGAAATAGAAATTAAGCAAGTTCTTTTAAAGTTTCTGTTTAAAGTAATTTGATAAAGCCCCTCTATTAAACCATTCTATCTCATTTTATTCTACAGATAAATTTGATTCTATGACCAATAAAAACTAAAACTTCCATTATTTTGTTCTTACTTCTTATGAGATTATTAAAACCCAGAGATCCAATTTTCAATCATTTTAGGAAGGCTGATTATTAAAATGTTAAAGGCTTGAAATAAAGAAATAAAGGATTCTGTGGGTTTGTATGTATCTACTAAAACATAAGGGAATAGATGAGAAGACTGAATTCTAAGAAAAATCTTCTATGTAAGTAAATACCAAAATCTATTTAAATGAGTATGTAGAAAACATTAAGTAATTTATTTTAGTCATGCACCTTAAAAAAGAATAGGATTTAAAGAGAGGTTCTAAAGCCAATATTTGCTTAATCAAAAAAATCTTCAGCACAATAATTACCTTCAAAGAAAATTTTTTAAAGGTTCAAAGTCAAAAAATAATTAGTAAGAAAGTCACTCACAGTAGGGATTAGCAAACAATCTGTGTTTTCCTAAATCAGCTCCTCTTGATGTGTTGTCAGGATCACGAGGCATAAAAAAAATTTTAAATGGGCTTACTGCTGAGAACTCATCTATAAGGTACAACCATTTAGCCAAAAAAAAACTTCTCAAACTTCTGACCTCAGGTGATCCACCCACCTTAGCCTCTCAAAGCGCTGGGCTTACAGGCATGAGCCACTGTGCCCAGCCCAACATTTCTACAAGAAAAAAAAATCAGCTTAAGTAGCATGGCACTGTAAATGCTTGCATGACCAGCATCACTGAGTGTGCATGCTCAAGTGTCGACCAAAGTAGCAAACATACGTGACTTAGCTGCTTCCATTACAGACATGGTTAGTGAAGATGAAAATCATAATGTTATATAGAAATCTTTTAGGAAAGGCTCATGTTAATATGCTATGTGAAACTGAATGCTAAGTATGGATTATATTCTTCAAAAATTTATATATGTCTGGGAGTGCTTGGAAGATGCCTATTCATTAATAAGAATAAAATATCCCTCAGTCAAATTGACTCTTAGAGGGCAGTTTAGAGGAATTTGGAAAATGTTCTCACTCATAACTGGGAGTTGAACAATGAGAACACATGGAAACAGGGAGGGGAATATCACACACCAGGACCTGTCAGAGAGTGGGGGATAGGGGAGGGATAGCATTAGATGACGGGTTGATGGGTGCAAAAAACCACCATGGCACATGTATACCTATGTAACAAATCTACACTTCCTGCACATGTATCCCAGAACTTAAAGTTTAATTTAAACAAATAAATAAAAGAAAAAAAAATCTATACATTGGGGAAGATAAACAGAGGAAATAGAGCAACGTTATTTTATTTATTTAATTTTTTTTTTGAGATGGAGTCTCGCTCTGTTGCCCAGACTGGAGTGCAGTAATGTGACCTCAGCTCACTGCAACCTCTGCCTCCTGGTTTCAAGTGAGTCTCCTGCCTCAGCCTCCCAAGTAGCTGGGAATACAGGCAGATGTCACCAGGCCTGGCTAATTTTTTGTATTTTTAGTACAGATGGGGGTGTCACTATGTTGGCCAGGCTGATCTCTAACTTCTGACCTCAGGTGATCCACCTGCCTTAGCCTCTCAAAGTGCTGGGCTTACAGGCATGAGCCACTGTGCTCAGTCCAACATTTCTACAAGAAAAAAAAATCAGCTTAAGAAGCATGGCACTATAAATGCTTGCGTGACCAGTATCACCGAGTGTACATGCTCAGGGGTGAAAGTTTAGCACTAATTTTTTTGCTTTTTCTCTTCTTCGAAATTAAACACAACTTTTGACATAGACACTTGGAAAGTAATGAGTGTGGCCCTATGTAATTCTACAAATATGAGGTGGGTGGCTTAGTCCAGAGCTGATCACCCTGACATTGATCCATGGCACCTAAGAGTAACTGTTGCCCCAATGTTTTTAACAATTCATTTATTGTCAGCAGCAGAAAGTCATAAAACAATCCCTCCATCTTCATTTACATTGTCAAGGGAAACGTGGCAGGCTGCAGGAACCCAGCACAGCAGTGAGGGAGCCGCGGCCTGGGCACCCTGTCGCCATGTTTCCCTTGCACATCCCAGGTCCTCTCAAGCAGCACAGGACAGTGCCAAGCAAACCAACTTACCCTTGCCCACTCCTTCCCAGAAACTTGACGGCAATGCCTAGAACAGCACATGTGTTCTTTCTCACATGTACCCTTGCTCCCTCTCCCCAGTTCCTGGCAGGGGAAAAATGCAGAAGTTCTTCTAACTTGAATATCTGCCCATTTCGAGAAGCCACACCAACACCACATTGACGTTTAAAAATAATTAAATTAAAATGTTGTGTTCACTGGCTTGGCACCCATTCCACTTCGAGAGTTTTCTGAGATGTTCTTCAAAACCAGTGTCAGGTCCTTGGGATCCCTTCTTCCCACTGGCCACTTCTGTGCATCATTTCAGCAGCGCATTTGTGACAATGTTTTCAAAGCATTTTCCAAGTTCCCTAGTTCCATGAACTTTGCCACCAAACAAGTGAAGAACAGCAAGGAGGAGAACCACACTGCTGACAGAAATGTGGAAATCAGCAACAATAAAAAGAGAAAATACGTCACATGAAGGTTGGAATGGCCTAGATTAAAATAAGCTATTCAGAAATTTGCCCTGGTGGGGTGAAGATTCCCAACCTGTTAGGCAAGAAAAAGATCCACCTTGTGAAATTACACAGCTCTGTTGTAAAGTCTTGAAAGGACTGGAACATCAATGGTCTTCCCACTTCTACAGGCAAACTAGAAAAAGGGACTCACCTGCTTACTGGTCCCTAGGGACGTCTGCATAAAAAGAAAACCAGCTCAGGGATCCTGTATTCTCTCCTATGATGTGTCCTAAAGCCTAACTCAACTACTGTTTGCCCATCTATGCTTCGGAGAATGTAGGTCCAACTACAGGCACTGCTACCAACAAGGGAGCGAGGTGGATGAGTGGCAGGGAGGAGGCTTCTCCTTTCACACCGGCGTCCAGTGATGACATCACACTTTCCCATGGGCATCTCCATTCCATTCCTCAGCAGGTTATGCCCCGGAGCTCTGTTCAGTAATCAGGAGGCTCAGTGCAGGAAAAGTGCCAGAAAATCCAACTGAAAGTGGGATGAAAGTGAAAATATTCATGGCTTACTGAGCAATGAGATCTGCAATGCCATCCAAAAGGCTTCTGATCTTGATGTGGGTCTCTGTCCAGAAGCCTTAAAGAACGTGTGACGCCCACATCCAACCCTAATGTGGCATCCACTTATGTATCATCGGGGTTGTATTTAACTCTTGGTATGCAATAAACTGAAAGTCTAAAAACAGGAATTTGATACAACCTAAAACTGTTTCTTGTTGGTCTCCATTGTCCAGACTACCAGGGGAATACACCTACTTGATCTGGGGCAGCTACACGGGTGTGTGTAGGTTCAACCTTCGTGGATCATTAATTCTAGCTTCCAGAGTGTGGCCAATACCCATGTGGCAAATACAAGACAAGGTATTTCTGAACCCACACAGTAATTCTCACTAGTCAGGGAGGAGCCCCAATCCACCAGAGCCTCATATTGAGGGAAGGCTGAGATAAGGCTTAGGCCCCTCGCGTTCTGTTTCATTCAATGTAACCCACCACTCCTCAGTCAAGGGGAGGCAGATGTGGCAACAGAAGCTGAAAAGGGTGCTGTAATAGAAATAACTGGACCAGGAAGAGGAGGCATCGCTCCAATGATGTCATAGCCACTGGTGTCTGTGGGGGAGGGGGACTGGTCATGTAGCCCTGTGTCAGGAGTAATGCTTGTAGGGAGTGGGGCGTGAAGAGGAGTATGGTTCTGGAAACAGTGTTGTCAAGAAGTGATATACTCTACAAAACTGATTGTCACCTTCTCACTTTGGTACCTGGTGAGTTTCATCATTTTTCTGAATTCACTGGTAATTGGGGCCTTAAAGCTACCTTTCCTGAGCAAGGTCTCTATTCTTTGGATCTCATCCCAGTCTTGTTCCTTAGCAACCTCAGGTGAAAATGAGGCTGTATGTTTGATGCCTTTTTCATTAGTGAGTTCAATTTAAATCCCATGGAACCCTATCTCCCAGTTCAGGTAGTCACTAGCATCCTCAAAGTTAGTATGGAGGGAGACAGAGCAAAAAAGCTTAGGCAACTCCTCTCAGATTGGAGGGGAAATCAGTTGTCCTTAAGTGCAATGGCTAACATGTATTCCCTGAGTCCTGAATGAAGATTCATGGCTGAGAATGTCCCAATGCAGCCATGAAGCCACTTGTTCCTCTCTGTCTTCCATGTCACAAAGCACAGACAGGGGTCATTGGAGAATCTAGGAAGTCGTGGCTGTAGGAAAACATAGAGGCAACAATAGAGCACTTTAACGTGGATCATGAGGTCAGGAGATCAAGACCATCCTGGCCAACATGGTGAAACATCGTTTCTACTAAAAATACAAAAAAAATACCCTGGCGTGGTGGCACATGCCTGTAATCCCAGCTACTCGGGAGGCTGAGGCAGGAGAATTGCTTGAATCTGGGAGGTGGTGGCTGCAATGAGTCGAGATGGCCACGCTGCACTCCAGCCTGGGCAACAGAACAAGACTCATTATTAAAAAAAGAAAGCAGTAACAGCATCTCTATATTATTTGTTGCCATTCCATTAGACTGGGGGAGAGGGCTTAGTGCTCCTGAGGCTGGATTCATTCCTGTGATGGAAGAGATTCCAGGTCCCAGAGGTAAGTTCAACACACTCTCCTATCTGCTGCTGCTGTCTACATGCTGGTGGTTTTGAAGAGGTCCTGACCTAGGTCCGGGGACAGCTGTGGACTGGTTCTCATGACTGTATGCTCCACTTCCAGATAATTTGGACTTCTTGGTCCCACAACAGCCTGCTGTCAACTGGGCTCCAGTGGAGGAACACAATGTATTTTTTCTATCCTGACTGGGTGCTCGAGTTCTGGAATGCTACAGACCCTCAAAGCAGAAAGTTTGTATTGCCAGAGGAACAGTTAGAACAAGAGGAGGGGAGCTATTTTGTTTCTGAAATGAGACTACTTCCTTCCAATTCCATTCCTTCTTCCTGTTACCTTTTCTCCTGGCCCAGATGCTCTTGCAGGGACAGACCTCTCGTGCTCTGCCCCTGCTTCCTGCTTCATGGAGCCATACAACTGGCTGTGGGTTCCTGAGGAAAGTAGGCACACAGGCCCAAAAGTTTTGATAGAGCATAAAAAGGCATATGTACCCCTTCACTAAAACAAAAATTAAAAGAAAAAAATAAAAGGTACTTTGGTCAGGAATATAAAACACTATTTTCATCAAGAGTAGACAGGGAGATACTGAGCAGGAAATAGAAATAGAAAAAAAGAACTCTAAGACATTCTAATTTTTAACCTGATTTTTAGGTCTATGAGCAAAGTAGGTCCAGAGAGGTGAGGCAACTTGCTCAGTGTTACACACCTAGTCATTGGCAGACATGGGATTAGAATCCACTTAATCTAGATTCTTTTCTCTGTACCATGTCCTTGAGTTATGTCTTCGGGGTAAGGATTCATTGCAACATTGAAAATGAATTGTTTATTGAATAGGATAACCATCATGTGAAATATAAATGCTAACACAATACTCTGAAGACTGACATACATGAATGATTTGGGGATTATGCAGTGTTACACAATGTGTCTATCATTGTTGCTTGCAATTAGAATGGATAAGGTGTAGTTCACTAGGACATTTTTCCAATGTGCATCTCAGAAGACGAACAGTCGTTGTATCAGAACATTGCCCTTGTGCCTTGAATGCAGTAGCTCACCACAGGCAGAGACCCAGTCAGCACCAACAGTTCAGACTTTAGGGTTAAAAGTTGTTTCAAGCATTGGATGAACTACTTCATTAAAGATTTATTGATTCAGAATATTTGGGAGGAATGGGGTATGAAGTGAGGACAAGTGAAATGGTTTTTATAAAGTCTACAACAAAACACTTTTGAAGAAATACAAATCAATTATTTTGAAGTAAAATAAGAAAAAGCAACCACTGAAATACTACCAGATACATATCCTGTAGGGCCTATTTTAATAACTGAATAATTTATCTGTAATTAGCAAATTGTTTATATGCAAATGGCATTGGAAAGCATTTGAAAATATTTTAGCACATTAAAAATGTGCTATTGAATCTCATTTATTTCAAACTTCGCATGCCAAACTTTTCTCTACAGAGAGTAGAGAGGTAAAATATAGTCTAGTTCTACTTAGATGATCAGAAAGTCTCGTAGTAATAATGCTCTTCCTACTATAAGCAGTGACAATGATAGTAATAATAATTCATTTTCACTACTCAGAGAGAGTCCATAAATATTTTCTAATTTCTGTCCCAACATAGCTCTGTGCACCGAGGACAAATAGAGGTAAAGAGACATGCCCAAGATCTATTAATAACAGCAATGGAATTCTCCATCCTAGAACCTGGGTCTTCTGATTCTCTGCTTTGTACTCTTCTACTCCTCTACAAGGCTCTCTACGATGGACCACAGACCTCTGGCTTAGGCCAGATGAGCTCCAATGTCGTTTTGCAATGCCAAGGCCTCTTTTTCTATGACTTTATGCATACTCTGACCTTAAACCACATGGTGCATGGTACACGTATGTGCAATGGGCACTTAAACTTGCTGGATTTCAGGGACTCTGGATTTCCCTTCAGTGTGTTGTTTTCAGCATTTCATAGATCAGTACATGTGTTCAGTGGCTTTAAATGCTTGTTATTATGAGGTTGGTAAAAATATACAAACTATCTTTGACTTTTTTCCCTAAACACTAGGTTTAATTTGTAAAGGAAACTGAGTCAACTATCCTAAACCATTCTAATGACAAGGAAAAATGATAGCTCCTTATCTATAATCATGCCTAAGAGACCTACACTCATGGGTAATCTCCTCTTCTCAAGCAACAATTACTGTAAGACTAGCTTTGGCAAGGATAGCAGAGACTCCAAAAGAATCTTGGAGATTGATTTGTTACACAAAGAAACATAGGCATGATAAGGAAAAGTATTTATGCTATCAACTTATTAATAAAGAGGAACCTGACACCAATAAACATGCACTTATTGTTCAGTAGTAGAGTCCATTTCACCTTATTTTATTCCTGTTTGCTTCCTGATATTAAATTTGTTATTGACTTTATTTATATTGACATAGATGCAATCTTATATATGGCTCAGTTTGGTTTCCTAGCAGCGAAATGTAGCCTTTGATCCTTTCTATATGACAGAAGGCCAACCTGTTCCACTGATTTGCATGCACATGCATGATGGTCTGCCCATAGCAGATTAGGATGAACAGACCAACTAATAACTGATCAACAAGCAGAGTTGACCAACACGTCTGCAGAGGAAGAAAGAAGCCTTGAGCTATAAATCGTGCTGCGAATAGAGTTAAGTGAGCATTCCTTGCATTGTTCCATCAGTCTTTTATCATCTAGATTTTTCAGCTTAATTTTCCACCATGCACATCTCTGCCCTAGACCTCCTGAACTACATTCTCACAGATGCTTCGCCAATAACTTTCTTAACCTGATTACCACTATGAATCATCTTTTCTGGCCCCAAACACTCCCATCCTTCCTTCTCTCATCCACACACAGAATTCTACTCATATTTAAAGATCCAGCTTATATGTTACATCCTCAGAGAAGCCTCAAGCAACGGCGCTCTCCTCTATATTCAATAGTACTTTGGTCAAACCATTACTATAGTACTTATCATAATGTGTCGTAATTACTAGACGAGCTGGCTTATCCATTTGATGATACATTCCTTATGGGCAAAGTCACTGTGTTATTCTTTGTCATATTTCTGCTACTCTTTGGTACCTGTACTTTACTTTCTACCCCTGCCAACATGCTATCCACATCTTACCCCCTGTTGGGTATAAAGTCAGTGTTTTATAAATGCTTCTGGACTGAACCACAGTGGGAGTGGCCAATGGACAGCAGAAGGCAAAGGATGCATAGATTTGTGTATGAGGAAAATTCTCCTAACATCATGTGTAGACCCAAAGTCTCAACTCCCTAACCTGTAATTTAGGCTGCAAACCAGAGTCCCTGCAGCTTTGTTTATCCTTTTAATGTGCCACACACTTATATTTCAATGTCACATTAATCTGGGATATTAATTCCACCAGCAACTCTGATGGAAGCTATAATTTATATTACTGAAAAACTTTTCTATTTTAATATTCAGAGGTGTGGGAATACAAATGATATTAAATGTTAAGTTGGCAAAGAGGTATAAGCAAAGAATCTGTATGGCATAAAAACGTAGGCCCCAAATTAAGACTATAACATTTCCCAATTAAATCAGGATGAAATGAACAAGTATCATAGGTCGTGCATTAATCAGAAAGGATATAAACCAAACCAGACACATTTATCGCTTAAAAAATCCTCAACTCCCTAATGTGCCTATAATTATTAATTACTTATAAACAACACTGGAAGTGTTGACATTGTATATTCCTATAAAATGAAACATAAAATAATAATGCCTCAGTTTTATACATCCCTTCAAGTTAATGATGCAATTTTAAAGGACCCTGTGAAGTTTTAGGTAAGCAGGCATTGATGAATACACTGAAATTGTAGCTGTTTTGTTAAGGCCTCAGTCTCCTCTTCCCATTTAATATTCTCTTTTTGACAACACCGCAGAGAGACAGTACAAAGTGGCCAACACAGCCTTGAGATCTAATCTTGAAATGCAACAAACTTGCTGAGTGACCCTGAGCAGGGTTTACATTTCTCTGTACCTCACATTCCCTATTTAAATAAATGGGCTAGACAAATTGGTCCTTATTTCCTTTCAACTTAAGTATTCAACCATTTCTATTTCTAAGGTTTATTTTATTTGTTTTCCCAGATCTTACCAGTTACTCAAGAGGAAAATGTGGATGTTATGGAAAAAAAATGATTTTCAATTTTTAACATTTTGATAGCTGCAAACTCAAGTTTATTTTTCATTTTCTCCAGTTATTATCCTTCCAGTTTCAACTAATAGTTTAACCTCATGCGAAAGTATTTTCCCATATAATAGGATATGGAGATAATGCATGGGCTGAGGGCTGGATCAAGAATAGTACTAAGGACCCAGGCTCTTTCCATCTCTCTGCTCTTCTATCCTTGGTGTCAGTCTCCTTTTCAGACTTACAGCAAGGTGGCTGGCCTAATTCCAAGGACACAATGGAAAATATAAAGACCAGACCCACAGCGTCACATTTCCTGTGAAGGTGTCATTCTACTTGAAGTTAACAGCCAAGAGCTCAGCCCAGTAACTTCTTTCTGTCACATTATCAGGGTAATTTGACAAGTAGCTATTGAACATGCAGTAGAAGCCCCATATGAGCCTAGTATGAACTATTAGTGACACAATGAAAAGAAGAATAAAGTAAAATGCATTCAGTTTTTCACTACGAGATTATGATTAGTTCAGAAAATAAAGTATATCTGTTTTAAAGCCATAAAGCAATACAGGTACAGAAACATTCTTAACATAAAGTTAACCCAGTCCTAGCTGGATCTCAGATATGGTTACACAGTGTTATCTCATTCTCATTTATGCAACAGAAAAAAAAATCCATGCTTATAAATTCCACACTTAAGGATGATTTTGGAAAAGAATTTATTATCACAGGCCACACTTAGCTTATTCTTGAAGTAATTAAAGCTCAGCAATGCAGAATTCATCTCAAATTGCAGTGGATTGCAACCAAGTGTTATTTGAAATATCCAGAATAAAATTTTCAGCAAGACAAACAGAGTATACCACCAAAACATGATCACAGCTACTACAGATTAAAATATATGGCGTGTGGTATGTATAATCCATTCCCAAACCCTGTGTTCTCAAATATGACCTGTTTTCTAAATGACAAATATTTCCTTATGGTCTAAACATGATATATGTAATGACACTAAAATAATATATAGGCGCTTGAATATAAAGATTGAGAGAGACAAATTATAGTATTTGCTGAATACACTGGAGTATGAATATATCACAGAATAGCTAACCATGTCACTATCTTTTACACTTTCAACAATGCCGTAATGAACACCCATGTGCATGACTACTGAGCTTATGAGTAGCAGTTGCTTTGTGTTGGAGACCTAAGAGTGGAACTCCGAGGTCACAAGACATACACATTTTTGATTTTCATAAATGCTGCCAAATTACCTTCCAAAATGGCTACACAAATTCCCAGAAGCTGCATATGAAAGTTTGTGTTACACTATGTCTCCATAATTACATGATATAAGAAATTCTAACTTTCACGAGTGGGGTGGGTGAGAAATGGTATTGCATCTTTTCTTATGCACTTCCCCGGCTCTCAATGAAATTAAACCCTGACAATTTCTTATCTGTATGTGAGTCATGATATGCTTTCTACTTCAGAAAAATGCTCATTTGTTCTGGTTGCTCATTTTTTGTTGTGCTATTTTCTATTTCATATTGGCTTTATAAGTGTTTTATACATGTTAGATATTATGTATGTATTCATAAAACACGTTCCAAATATATTCTTCCAGCTTTATTCTTCATAACTTTTATCACATTTTTTATTTTTATGGAATCATATTTGTTAACAATCTTTCTCCTAATGATTTGTGTTTTTGTGTCTTAAGATGGCAGATCTTCGAGAGAGGGTGTGTAGGTAAAAAATTTTCTGATCCTCCAATACCTAGAAATGCCTGTATTTTATCTTTACTCATTATATAATAGCGTTATGTAGATAGAATTTTTAGTTCAAAGTTACTTCTCCTCAGACGTTTTCATATTATTTTTGTGTGTAATGTTGCTAGGAAGTCTGATGCCAATCAAGTTTGCACACCTTCAAAAAAGTGGCCTCCTCCCACCCCCACCTCCCCCTCTCTGGTAACTCATAATTTTCTATTTATGCTTAAAGCTCTAGAATGTTACAGTGATGTGATTATAAATGAGTTAAAAAAAAATAAATCCGAAATACAATT
This sequence comes from Cebus imitator, assembly GCF_001604975.1. NCBI lineage: Eukaryota > Metazoa > Chordata > Mammalia > Primates > Cebidae > Cebus > Cebus imitator. The sequence continues at coordinate 7,422,919 of NW_016107377.1, forward strand.
TTTGCTCAGTACTTAGTGGGATTTTTAATTTAAAGCTTGTGGGTGCAGAAAGGAGGAAGAGCTGTAGGTGAAGAAGAAGAAAAAAGAGGAGAAGAAAGAAAAAGGAAAAAGAACATGAATGAAGCAGTAAAAGAAAAAAGGGAAAATGGAGAGCAATGCTAAACAATGGTATTATTAATAAAACTATCCATCTATCTATACCTCTAACAAACTGTATGTACATTTTTTCAGTCTTTCAAAGCGTTTGCCTATGTAACATGATTTTTGTTTGTAAAATTAGAGAGCCCTTGGATGAGAAATCCCTTTTTTTCTGAAACCCTTAATTCCAAAAAAATTTGGATACCTCTAACAGTAATTTCCTCTGTTATTTGTCCCTATGTTTCCAAAGGATATGTTTATAATGATATTTTCTAATTGTTCAGTTTTTGACATGTTTGTAGTTGAGCCTTTAACTCAGCCACAACACTTTCCTTCCATCCCCATCTTCTCAATATGGTTTGGAATAAATTTGGCTTAGGTCAATGATCAGTCTTTACATTATTATGCCTAAATATTGTTTACTCCAGAGCTAAGCACTATCCTATAATTATGGTTAGTTTTTGGTTCAACTTTTTCTCTTACAAGAGTTAATAAATGACCCAGTCATCATACTGCAACTTCCCTTTGCTCCTTCCCTGTGCTGGGTCTTTCCTTCAGTTTTATGTTTTCCTCTTTCAGGAATAACCTCATTTACTGAGGAATATCCTTTTATAGCTTTTTTAAAGAGTGTTTACTAGTGTCAAATATTTGAGTCCTGAACAGAATGTCTTATGTTTACCCTTTTGCTTGAGAAAGAACTTTTCTGGGTCTTTTTCCCAGAAAAAGAGAGGCTGAAAGAATTCTAAATTGGAAATAATGTTACCTCATTCTGTAACGTTTACCTTCATGGTCTTTTCAAAGGAGGTGCATTCCTTTAGATCTAAAAAGTTTATTAAATTATTTATTTGATCATTGTCTTTCAGTCTCTCTGTTCTCTCTGCAACTCCTATCAACTGAGTGTTAGTTTTCTGTACTGATTCTCTAATATTATTAATTTGTCCTCCTATTGTCCTTTTTTTTGTTTTGTTTTGTTTTTCTGGGAAATTTCCTTAATTTTCTTTCCCATTTCACTGAATCTTTTTTTTTCTAAATAGCAAATATTTAAATCCTAAGAATTATTTCTTTTTCCTCAACTGTTCTTTTCTACAGCATCCAGTTCTTACTTCACAAATACAATGTTTTAATAATATGAGAATATTTATTATATGTATGACTATGCCTGCATGGGGCACCTTTTATTCTGATCCCGATATGTCTCTGTTTCCTCTGCATTTATATTTTCTGATTTGTTTCCATTACCTCATGGAGGATACTTTTCTCAGATGTCTGATAATCCTTGTCTGTCAATTCCCATTTAAGGCTGAGGCTTAAGAAAGTTTATTGGGATAGGGGGAAGCTTATTCTGTATATTGGCAGGGCTTGTCGACTGCTGAGCTTGAAGTGATCAGACTATAAGCCATGGTTTCCTTTAGGATATTCACAGATTTTAGAACCATAGAGTCTTTCCTTTGAAGCCATTGAATTTGTTTCTCTGAGATCCTGAAGAGGAAACACCCCTGGTCCCTGGTATACTAGGAGCTGAGTTTCTTTAATTCAGATTTTATAGATTCATTTATATTCCCTTGTAGGGTCCTATCTCTCCCATGCCACCTTCTGCATTTAGTGTTATTTTCTTTTATTATACTTTAAATTCTGGGATACATGTGCAGGTCGTGAAGGACTCTTATATAGGTATACACATGCCATGGTGGTTTGCTGCATCCATCCCCCCGTCATGTATATTAGGTATTTCTCCTAATGTTATCCCTCTCCAATCCCCCCCACCCCCAGGTATCCCTCCCCTAGACCCCCCACCTCCAACAGGCCCCAGTGCGTGATGTTCCCCTCCCTGTGTCCATATGTTTTCATTGTTCAACACCCACTTATGAGTGAGAACATGTGGTGTTTGGTTTTCTGTTCTTGTGCCAGTTTGCTGAGAATGATGATCTCCAGCTTCATCAATGTCCCTGCAAAGAACATGAACTCATCTTTTTTATGGTTGCATAGTATTCCATGGTGTATACGTGCCACATTTTCTTTATCAAGTATCATTGACGGGCATTTGAGTTGGTTCCAAGACTTTGCTTTTGTAAACAGTGCCGCGTACATGTGTCTTTGTAATAGAAAAATTTATAATCCTTTGGGTATATACCCAGCAATGGGATTGCTGCGTCAAATGGTATTTCTATTTCTAGATCCTTGAGGAATCACCACACTGTCTTCCACAATGGGTGAACTAATTTACACTCCCAACAGTGTAAAAGCATTCCTATTTCTCCACATCCTCTCCAGCATCGGTTGTCTCCAGATTTTTTAATGATAGTCATTCTCACTGGCATGAGATGGTATCTCAACGTGGCTCTGATTTGCATTTCTCTAATGACCATGATGTTCAGCTTTCTTTCATATGTTTGTTGGCCACATAAATGTCTTCTTTTGAAAAGTGTCTGTTCATATCCTTTGCCCACCTTTCAATGGGATTGTTTTTCCTTGCGAATTTGTTTTAGTTCTTTGTAGATTCTGGATATTAGCCCTTTGTCAGATGGGTTGATTGCAAAAAATTTTCCCCATTCTGTTGGTTGCTGGTTCACTGTAGTAACTGTTTCTTTTGCTATGCTGAAGCTCTTAAGTTTAATTAGATCCTATTTGTCTATTTTGGCTTTTGTTGTCATTGCTTTTGGTGTTTGAAGTCCTTGTCTATGCCTATGTCCTGAATGGTATTGCCTAGGTTTTCTTCTAGGGTTTTTATGGTGTTAGGTCTTATGTTTAAATCTTTAATCCATCTGGAGTTAATTTTTGTATAGGGTGTAAGGAAGGGATCCAGTTTCTGCTTTCTGCACATGGCTAACATGTTTTCCCTTTAACCTGGAGCCTCTTGGTTTCAAACTTTTCAGATAATAAACTATTTCCACTCACTCACTGCCGTGGAGTGGGAAAATGATACTAACATGGCAGCTATGGGTGAGAAAGGGCATTTGGCATACCTGTCCTATCCTTTACCCTACCTTTTTTGGGATCTGAGGATCTAAATGGTGGACATTTCAAGGGAAGCTGTGGGGCAAACTGGATCACTCCTTATTAGTATCCCCTTCTGTTACTTTATATAAGTTTAAATATGCACTTCTCTGCTAAATTAGCTAATATTTCTCCACTCGATTTCTTCCAAAGTTTGTTCAAGTGTCTTATCAGCTACTGTCTCCTCTCCTGTTATCTAGGTTCTTGTGGGTTAATGCCCGATTAATTCCTTTACTCTCATTTGGAAAGGGTTTTAGAAGGGAAGAAAGATAAATGTGTGTGGCCAATTCACTATGTCATGCAGAAGTCCCGAGCTCTCCATGTCTGAGATCTTTTTCACTCTCACATATGCAGGTATACGTACTGTAGCTGCAGCTGTAATGTCGCCATGGTCTCTGATCTTGTTCCTCTAGCATTCCACCTGCCATAGCACTTCTAATGTCTTCTCTCATCAAAGACACAGGTGAAAGAGAATGCTTTTATTCTGCAAATGCACATGGAAAACAGATACTCTCTCGAGGATTTGGTAGGAAATTTGGTTACTACGAATGTTTTAAATTACTTGGGTTTTCTGTTTATTTCAGTATTCTTCTATTTAAGCACGACTCTAGTGGTCAGTTGTGCACTTATTTAGGGTCATGAGGAATATCTTGTTTGTTTTAAATCTAGGAATGAGGGAAGAATCAGTGTAGTGAGATCATGTACCATTTCTGCTAATTTAATTAAGGAGCTCTTTGTTTAGATTTACCCAGGTCATTTCACAGAGAAAGCATCCTACAGTAATTCTTATATGACCTTGTGTTGGTTTTTTTTTCTTTGTATTTTTATGTATATATTGCTATGGTTTTAAAAAGCCACTCCTAGTCAATAGGGAATTTTTTCAGGTTTTGTGACTAAATGATGCTTAAGCAGTATGCCAATGAGACATTCATTATGTAAGGTGCTAAGGCAAAGCACCCAATGATCTGTGAAGGGAATAGAACTTCAACTTTGGTATTTTTAAAGTACTTTCAAAGACAGATGATAGCAGTTCACCATAAAGGGGAAAAAATAGTGTCAAGTAATTTTATAAGACCAAAGAGTTGCAAGTATGTGCTATCTCCACATAAAAAAACACATAACTGCATGCAGGCTGAGTTTTTCCCAAGCAAAGAGCTCCTGAATAGATAAAGTTTTACAAAATGCATCAGCCAGAAGTACTGTGCTAAATTGCCTAATTACTCATGCTCTATGGAAACTTTCAAAATGCAGTTTGCACCACTTGCTGAACTTGTTACTTCATTTTCAATTGCAAGGAACAACAAAGTAGTTTATTTGTTTTATTTAGGGGGATTGAAAAATGAGTAAGTCATAAGCTACATATGTATTATTATCATTGATACCCAAAGGGGCTATGATCAATTATATTATTTCCTTTTATCTGCAAGGCAACAAACAGAAGTGGGAGAAAAGTCAAAAAGGCGTTTGCACACAGGCTAGCCACAGTAAGGTGAAAATGGGTAAGAAGGTGTGCATGAGAGGTTGATTGGGCTCATTTCCCTTCCAAAAACCTATCAACATAGAGACTGTATCATCAAGAAAGGTGATGAACTTTGGCATCAGGCGTGCCTTCCAAAACATGGCCATTAGCAAGTCGCTTAACCTTATAGAGTGATATGATTCTGCAGGACAGTCCCGGGCTCCCTGTACCACCCATTATACCTTTTGCCAGTAAGGCCTGCCCCACTGTAACCTGCCTTTTATTTCCCTTTCTTATATACTTGGGATTCTTCTTCACAATAACTTAAAATGTTTATCTTCTACTGCTGCAAGATTTTTTCAAGCATAAAAGGAAATATCTAAAGATACAGCAATTTTCTCAACTTTTAAAAACAAAAGACTAAAGAGCCTTCATTCTAAAGGCGCAGAGACCAAAAAATAATAAGAGCTTTCTAAGAAAAACAAATCCTACTACTCTGTTACCCCCTATGATACCTGGGGTCTGATTTATTTTTATTTCACTCCTTTATGATATGATATACTTAGGTGTAACAGGTTCACCATTTAGCCAGGAATAGAGTCTGAGACAATGTGATGGAAATCCAGCCTTGCCTAAGCCACAGCCAACCTACGTCATGAATTCTTTTTATTAAAATATCTGTATAAGATGATTAGAGGGTTTGATTTATTAGAAACCTTAAATTGGGATCAAAAGTAAATATTGCATAGGTTGAATTGTTAACTGGTTTTCCATCCTTGGCCTTTTTTTCTTTTTCTTTTTCTTTTTTTTTTTCTATTTCTGCTGACTGGATCGATTGCTCAGCCTAGGCCTACTTTCAGGAAGCGGCCTTCTCTTTCTTAGCCAGCCCTCAGAAACCCGACAGTTTCCTCCTGGACCCCTCATTTCAGCATTTGCTGCTTTCTTTCTCTTCTATCCTGTTCTTTGGTGAGCCACAAAGAAAGTGCTTCTTTCAGAGATGCTTCCAGAGCCCTAACATCCCTGATTGTTCCATGGAAGCCTCCTAGATTCTGACTTCTAGGTAAGAGACACTGATCCCAGGCAAACCTTCCTCCTGCACGTTGCACATACACGATGAAAGACAACTGATTATTTTACTGGAACTTCGTTCCCAGAAATGATTTTTTTATATGTTGTGAGTCTGAAAAAAAAGAGGTTCAATTTGCTTTGTCAGTCCTTTGGGTCTAGATTTCTTAAGTCTGAATTGTCAAGAGCAATGTGATAAAGACAGTTTAAAAATTATTAATTATTAATATTGTCTCAATGTTCAGCATATTATTGTTATTTTTTCAACTTTTATTTCGGGTTCAGGGGTTATAGGTGCATGTTTGTTATGTGGGTATATTCTGTGATGATACTGAGGTCTGGGGCATGAATGAGCCTGTCACCCAGGTACTGAGCATAGTACCCAATAGTTACTTTTTCAACTCTTGTCCTCCTCCTCCCACAAGTAGTCTCTAGTATCTATTGTTGCCATCTTTATGGCATGAATACCCATTAGTTAGCTCCCACTTATAAGTGAGAACATGCAGTATTTGGTTTTCTGATTCTGTGTTAATTTGCTTAGGATAGTGGCCACCAGCTGCACCCACGTTGTTGCAAAGAACATGATTTCATTCCTTTTTGGCTATGTAGTATCCCGTGTTATATATGTACCACATTTTGTTTATCTATCCACCATTGAGGGGCCCCTCAGTTGCTTCTATGTTTTTATTATTGTGAATAATATTGCGATGAATATACTCATGCATATGTCTTTTTGGCAGAATGACTGCTTTTCTTTTGGATATGTATCCAGCAATGGGATTGCTGGGTCAAACGGTAGCTCTGTTTTATTTGAGAAATCTCCAAACTGTTTTTCACAGTGACTGAACTAATTTATATTCCCACCAACACCATGTAAACATTCTCTCTTCTTCACAACCTTCCAAGTATCTGTTATATTTTGACGTTTTAATAACAACCATTCTGACTGGTATACAATGGTATCTCACTGTGGTTTTTATTAGCATTTATCTGATGATTAGTGATGATGAGCATTTTTTCACATTTTCTGGCTTCTTGTACGTCTTCCTTTGAGAAGTGTCTGTTCATGTCTTTTGCTCATTTTTTAATGAGGTAATTTGTTTTTGCTTGTTCAGCTGTTTAAATTCCTTATAGTTTTGGATAGTAGACCTTTGACAGATGCATAGTTTGCCAATGTTTTTTCCCATTCTGTAGGGTGCCTGTTTACTCTTTTGAAAATTTCTTATGCTGTGCAGAAGCTGTTTAGTTTAATTTGGTCCCACTTGTCAATTTCTGTTTTTATTGAAATTGCTTTTGAGGACTTAGTCATAAATTATTTCCCAAGATCCATTCCCAGAATGGTGTTTCCTAGGCTTTCTTCTAGGATTCTTTTAGTTTGAGATCTTATATTTAAATCTTTACTCCATCATGAGTTAATTTTTATATACTGTGATAGGCAGGGGTTCAGTGTTGTTCTTCTGCATATGGCTAGCCAGCTATCCCAGCACCATTTATTCAATAGAAAGTCCTTTCTCTATTGCTTACTTTGTTGACTTTGTCGAAGATCAGATGGCTGTGGGTGTGTAGCTTTATTTCTGGGTTCTCTATTATGTTCCATTGGTCTTTATGTTTGTTTTTGTGCCAGTGTCATGCTGTTTTGCTTACTGTACCCTTATGGTACAGTTTGATGTCAGGCAATGTGATGCCTGTGGCTTTTTCTGTTGTTGTTTAGAATTGTTTTGCTCTTTTTTAGTGCCATATGAATGTTAGAATAGTTTTTTCTAGTTCCGTGAAAAATGGCATGGGTAACTTGATAGAAATAGTGTTGAATCTGTAGATTGCTTTGTTATGGATTCTTCCAATCCATAACATGAAATGTTTTCACATTTGTTTGGGTCATCTATGATTTCTTTCATGAGTGTTTGGTAATTCTCCATGTAGAGATCCTGTAGTAATCTTTCATCTCCTTGGTTAGATGTATTCCTAGGTATTTTATATTTTGCAACTATTTTAAATGGCATTGCATTCCTGATTTGGCTCTTAGCTTGGTTCATTATTGGTATATAGAAATGCTACTGATTTTTTTGTGCATTGATTTTGTATCCTGAAACTTTACTGAAATTGTTTATCAGTTCCAGGACCCTTGTGGCAGATTCTTCAGGGTTTTCTATGTACAGGATCATATCATCAGTGAAGAGAGATAGTTTGACTTATTCTTTTCCTATTTGGATGAATTTTTATTTTTTTTTTTCTCTTGCCTGATTGCTCTGGCAAGAACTTCCAGTACTGCATCGAATAGGGATGGTGAGAGTGAGCATCCTTGTAAGGTTCCAGTTCTCAAGGGGAATGCTTCCAGCTTTTGCCTGTTCAGCATAATGTTGGATGTGGGTTTGTCATAGATGACTCCTCTTATTGTGAGGCACAGCATATCGTTTTTAAAGGGCTACCATTTACTGAATACTTGCTAAAAAGTTTGATACTAACAGTTTACATAAAACAAACTATCTCTCATAAGGTAATATTATTACAGGTGATTTAGGTAACATTATTGTAGGTGATTTAAGGTAACATTATCATAGGTGATTTAAGGTAACATTTAAGGCAACATTATTATAGGTGATTTAAGGTAACATTATTATAGGTGATTGAACTACACGTCTAACACATGCCCGCTAATAAGCACAACATACATTTTGAACCTAAACAAGCACATTCAGGTACCCACACTCAAAGCCCCACACTAGCACTTTCTACAATGAATAATGTACCCATGCTTTATTCAGTTGCTTACATAGCTTTAGGGTTGTTGCTAGTTGGAGGGCCTGAAATGAAATTCTCATAGATCTCAAATTAGGAATGTGCACCAAGGAGTCATAAATACATGTGTTTTGATTAGGACGACAATAATTAAAAATATAATTGTATGAAGGGTCATAGGTAATACTGATTAAACCAATTTGATAAATCCCCCATCACCACTCCGCTAAAAATACATTTTAGCATCTTGATGATTTGATCAAAGATTGCTACATTGTAATTCCCAGCTGCACAAAACCTATTCTCAAGCATGATCATTATAATCTTTTGCTTTATTAAACATCTGAAAGGAATGGCATAATGGTCCTTCAAGGACAGCTCCATTAAGATTAAAAAAAGAGAGAATAATCTACAGTATAATGTGTTTAAAATGCTTTTTAAAATAGTGTTGTCATTAAGGTGATCAGTACCTGGGTTATTCTTATGGAAAAAGTCCGAAGTCTGCTTGATTAAAGAGACAGCTAAACCCCTTTTTTCTAGCCCATTAAATGAACCAAAGATATAATCTACACATACTTTCCTGTGTTTTAGCTTCATTGGGGTGGAATCTCCAAAAGCCAGCTAGATATTAGTACAATGAACTAAGTTGGGAAAGACAGGGATTGGAATCATATGTAGCTTTACTGACTAACAAAATTTAATTGACTGGCTGGGCATGGTGGATCACACAAGTAATCCTAGCACTTTGGGAGTTCAAGGTGGGTGGATCACTTGAGGCCAGGAGTTCGACAACATCCTCGCCAACATGGTGAAACCCCATCTCTACTGAAAATACAAAAATTATCCAGGTGTGGTGGCAAGCATCTATAGTCCCAGCTACCAGGGAGGCTGATGCACAAGTATCACCTAAACTCAGGACATGGAGGTTGCAGTGAGCTGAGATCGCGCCACTGCACTCCAGCCTATACGACAGAATAAGACTCTGTCAGAATAAATAAATAGATAAATAAATAAAATAGATTCTCACTTAGAATTGGTTAAAATGGCTCCAAAATTCAGTTTGATGCTAACAGAGCTTCCTTCCAAAGTTAAAATATGATTTTAAAAAAGCAAGCCTACCATTCTCCATCTTTTGTTAGTCAAAATTATATCAGGAAATCAGAATGAATCTTGCCCAACAGTTAATTAATATTCACCAATTGTGTCTGAGATTACATATGGAATTCTGCATGTCTGAAAAATACATAAGAGTAATAGAATTTACATTTCTATAATGACTGAAGATTTACAAACACCTTTCTTATCTATGCTGTTTTAAAATGCTCACATCAACATTATGAATCTCATTTTTAAGATGAAGATTGAAATGATTATATGACTATCCTGAGATAACAGACTCTAAATTGCTAAAAAGAAAAAAAAAAATCCAACCTAAGGCTTACAGCTGGCCCTGAGCTCTTTGTACTATATTATCTTTTTTAAGCTAAAAACTTTCCTCTTATCCAACACCTCCGTACTGCCCAAATTCTTCAGAACATTATTACATGCCTTGTAAATGAATCTGTAAATGGTTTGTGAAAAATGAACCTCTTATAGCTCAGCAGGCAGCCAGCAGTGATAACTGTTATCCACCTGCTGTGAGACTTAGGGCAAGTTAGTAAATCTCTCTGGGACTTAACTTTCTCTTCTTTAATATCAAAATAATAGTATATACTTGCTCTTGAGATAAATCAATAAAATACATGTAAGAGACACTCTCCCAGAACTTGGCACACAGTGCGTTCTCAAAAGTCACCTATTTAAAATGTGTCTCAATTTGAGCATTATTAGAACCTAGGTGATAATTAAAGCTGTGATTGAACTTTTTTTTCCCCACAGAATGGGTTGATGGAAGTAAAATAAACAGAGAGTAGGTTTGGATGACACACTTATTTATAAAATAGGAATTTAAAGAGCATTTAGGAGAAGACGAAAAAGCAAAAAGGTAAAGGCTAAAGAGAATCAAAAAGAATTTAAATAAAAAATAATACCTACACATACACACTTATCGGCCTTTTGATGATACTTGAACAACCCAAAGCAAATAGAGAATTTTTACTCTTATTTATCCCTCCTCCTAACCTTACTGTGAGATAGCTATTATTGTTATTGTCATTTTACAGAAGAGTAAATTGAGGGACAGAGGTAAACTATCTTACCTAAAAATACACAGCCAGTCAGTGACAAAAATGAGAAACCCTATCAGTCTGACTCCAAAGTCAATGATCTAATTAATTACTCTCTTATTCTGTTCCTGGTCTAAGCTAGGAGTCAAAGGCGGCAGAGAGATTGAGTGAATATCGAAAATACTGTTATAACGATAGAGGATGTCTGCCTTGAAGGCATAAACTACCCAAATGTACCATGGTTTGAACATATCTAGTGCAGCAGCTCGCTAAGAGCTTGGGATGATGATACCTCAGTGTAGATATCCTTATTCTTCATGCATTTGCAGAGACTGTTGAAGGATCACTTAGGCTGAGAGGCTGAAAGACATAAATGTTCCCAGCAATCCAGTCCAAACCTTGGGTGTGTAGGGATTGTCCTTTCATTGAAAGCTCAGGAAGGTCTGAGTTTGCTGGGGTTTCTCATTGGTGTGATGTCTTTCTTATTTTTTCTTGGGATACTCTTCTTTCATTACTCATGAGACCACTACTTCAGCTCATCAGTCAGTAGCTGCATAGACATCAGAACCTAAGAGATGAGACCTGGTTACCAACAGGAGTGAGTACTGAAGGGCTTGCTTGGTTGTACCATTGTTAGTCATATGAGCTCAGATGAGATGTTTAACCTTTGTTAGTACACCTTCATCTATGAAAGTTGATACAAGATCCACCTCACAGGTACTTGCAAGGGTACATTGAGACTATACATGTGTAAATATCTGGTACTCAGCACACATCTGTTAATCTGGATTTCAGTAGCAAATATTACTTATGAACAGCTGGACAGGCTGTTTCTAGAGCCTTGCAGTTGGTGAACACATCTAACCTTTAAAGATGACCAATAAATCATGTGGATTAAGTGTTTCAAAAAATTGGAACTGACATCAGACTCTGGCCATCTCTTTGCAGCATACTCAACAACAGCACTTTGCTGTAGCTGCTGCTGCCATCAAATATGAGGGCAGCCAAAATATCCTGAGACATGACTATACAGCATTAATGTCACTTCTGGCATTTGAAACTGCTTTTCTGTCATTCTTATGAGTAATGACTCACCCATGCTTGGGCTACAGTTCCTATTGTTTGCTCTTCTCACAGAAGTGGATGGTTGGGAGCACACACAAAAGAGTTGGTATCAAAATCAGGATACAACCGCCTCACCTGTATTGCATAGTCCAATCAAGCTTCATCGACCAGTATTAAAATACATTCATCTTTTCAAAACAAATAATTTCCTTAATCAGTTCAAAAGTGCATCCAAACAGGATTTCTTTTTTAATGGTCAAGGTGTAATTCCACTTGACAAATGTAAACATAATGAGTTCTGGCCAAAGCTTCAAACAAATTTGAAGATGTCTATTTAGATATCAATTTCCAAGAACAAGTTTCTAAGAATGGGTAAAAAACCTAAATAAAATATTGCCTATGCTGAAAAATAACTTTTAAAGTTAGAAATATAAGGACCATAATGTAAATGACCTATTTATATATTAGTTAGTACAAAAACTGGCCCTAAAACCGAAGTCTCTTTCCTCCAATTTCAGAGGGGTTTCTTCTTTTAAGTAGTATAAATACAGGCACATGAAAACCTAAGGCTATTCCAATATTTTATGAACAACCAAGCCCTCCTATCCTAACACCAAGGAAAGCCCCGCTGTACTTCTCCAAATTTAAAAATTGCCTTAGGAAGGACACATGGTCAACAGGGGGTTGATCAAATATTCATTTTCACTGTAATAGGAGTGGTTCAGATTCAAGAAGCCAAAGCTTAGGGCCACCTTGACCTTCAGACTCTTCCTGAAATTTTCCATTTCTCCTTAGTTCATATGCACAGGAGATCAAGATACAATGATCTATGGCGTTAACTTAAGGTGGCTGAGATTCTGGGGATATAAATTGTTCAAAGCAATTTTCTAGCTAAAAAGTCCAGAATTTATTGGCTCTGTCTAGCATTTATTGTCATTGACATCTGTGAAGGTTTTCAGACAAGAATGTATTGTCTTCCATATCTCGCTTCAGTTCAGTATACTGTATCCCATATAGGGCATTTTTTTAAGAACCATCTGTTTAAAGTGTCTTTATTAATTCATTTTGGTATAGTTTTTGACATGTCTACAAATTACAGATCATAAATTTTCTAATAACAAAAGTCGTTCATAGAGCTCTAGGCAGAACCCAGTATGAGAGTCTAAATATAGAAGTGATATTTACATCTATACCCAAGTAATTCATACACAATATAAACGATGTTCGCTAATACCAAGAGCATGTTATAGACAAGCGCTGATAACACTAAAAACAATGCAGGTTTCCCATCATTAAGCCTAGTGAGCTCTGCAGTAAGGCTGTAGTTTTAGTCTCATTATATATCTCTATGTTATCTTATAGTGTTCTTTAAAAATATCATATTTAACTTGAAATTTAAGGCAAATGTTTGATTAACAGTATGCACCAAGTCCACTATTCCCTACTGTGAACCATTTGACCACTGATCCCGAAGAATTGGGTCTAATGCTTTTCACTGTGTTAATTGAGAAATAAAAAATGTATATATTATAGTATACAACATGATGTTTTGGAACAAGTATACATTGTGAAATGGCTAAATCAAGCTAATTAACATGTACGCTGTCTCATATACTTACCAATGTTTTGTGTTGAGAACACTTAAAATCTACTCTCCTAGCAATTTTCAAGCATACAGCATCCCACTTTACTCTGCGGATTATAGAACCATTTATGTATTTATTGAGACAGGGTCTCACTCCGTCACCCAGGCTGGAGTACAGTGGCGTCCCTCCTGGGCTCAAGCGATTCTCCCATCTCAGCCTCCCAAGTATCTGGAACTAGAAGTGTACAACACTCACCTAGCTAAATTTTTGCATTTTTTGTAGAGACAGAGTTTTGCCATGTTGCTCAGGTTGGTCTTAAACTCCTGAGTTCAAGTGATCCATCTGCCTCAGCCTCCCAAACTTCTGGGACTACAGGTGTGAGCCACTGCGCCTGGCTATACAGAACTTTTCAATCACCACACTACAGTAAGTTCCAAGTTTTCTTTTCCAAGCTCTTAAGGGGAAATACCAAAAGGAGATTGTACAATGACCCTGTGCCCCATGCCTGGAGGAAGGTGTGGGTGGCTGACACAGATAAGGAGCTCCCACGCCCAGTGGCAGATGAAAATGGGCTTTTGTGCAATGTTACCAGTTCCTTCCTTGACCCCATGGTCCATAGATAAGGAGATTGTGCCCAGATTCTTCACCAGAAAACCAAAATTAAAAGTTATTTATATAGCGAACACCAGTTTTGTTACAGCAGACGGGAGGACTTCCGTCAGCTTTTATTTTAAGCTATTCACATTCTGAAAATGGATATTAATGGATGCATACACTCGATTAAATATGATACTCTTATCCCTCTTAATTGGTGACTTCTATCTGTAATTCCATCTTAACACAGACAGATAGATAAGTTTTAATTATTATAGAGCAAGACAGAGTATCTTCTCCATGAAACCCTCACCTCTTGGTTTGGTAACGCACTTTCCTGGTTGTCATCTATTATGAATGGTTGTGTCTCTGTTTCTTTCTCCTGCTCCTTGTTTTCCTTCTGTGCCTTAAATGAATATGGAAGCAAGGTTCTGACCTCTTTTCTGTCTCAATCCCTAACACATCCCCTGAGCTGTGGCACCACATTCTAATTACCTGAACATGTTCACATCTATTTCTAGCTAGCTGCCTAATCAACCTTCTATTTGTACTTGTCTTCTGCATTCATACCTCACGTACGCGCACATACACACACCCACACAGACTTCTCTAATGCAATTTATTGTACCAATAGTCTCGGAGCCAGCTGGATTCAAAACAGCAGCCATCTTTGATTCCTTTCTCTCCCTCATCAAGTTGTTACCATCACAGCCCTTCATGATGCTCTCACACTTGCATATGCGTTCTGACATGCTTTTCTTCCTTAGGTGCCCATTTAATTCACCCTGTGTAAAACTAAGCACCTCCTTCATTGTATTAGTCTTGCGTAAAATATTCAAGAAAGCTCTGCAACTACCACCTGAAGCTTCAATGTAATTTAGTGGAATTAATCTGACACTCAGGCTCTACCAAATATGGGCACATCTGTGCAGGGCTACCTTTCAGTTCCAACCTTGTCTCCTTGTCCTAAATGCCAAGAGAATGCTTTTCCTATCTCTATACCTACTCCTTCCTCAGCCTTACCCTTCCTCTATACCAACTGAATGTCAATCTCCAAGGTTCAACTCAAGCAAGGGTTCCTCTAAGAAACCTTCCATAAACACTCCTTGAACCCTATCTTTCTGCCCTAGACAGCTGTGGTCTTCTGGACTACTCATATCCCATCTACCACCTAGCATTTTGAATTGGGCATACTTGCATCCTTTTCATGCCTCAGCACCATAGTGTCCATACCTTGAAGATGGGGACTCTGACTCATTGACCACTGGAGGCCTCAGACAATCTAACACAATGTCCTTGAACATAGTAGGTGATCAGTAAGTATATGCTGAATATTGAGCAATGGGCATTTGAGTCCCAGGGAAGGAACTAGAAAAGAGATGGAAATAAACTATGCATGTGGGGAATTATACAGGCTCCTTCAAAAAACACCAAGTTTCACAAGATGCACTATCTCCAGTCACTCCAAGGTCCCACACCCCAGGGAGGACCTGCTGATCCTTAGAGTCAGGTGTGTCCTTTCTCTGCCCCTACCTCACTCCTCTCCCTACAGGTAAACAACTTAAACCCCTGTAAGACTCTTAAGGGCATGTGCTATAATTTCGGCCATTATAACTGGACCTATCTCTTCTTGTGTCTGCACTCCAGTTCTGGTAACTGGATTCCTTTGCTTTATGCTAAGGTTCTGCCTTATTAATCCCCTCCCCTGGTCCTCTGAACTTTGGATTTTGGTTTGTGTTTCTCAGTACCATCGTTAAACCTCCTCCTGGCCTGGATGTCCAGCTTTGGCAGTCCCACAAGCCTTGCTTCAAGAGTGAGCAGCAGAATGATATCCACAGCGCCCATACCCCCAAGGTCAGAAAGTCTCAAGGAGGACCCTGAACACTTACCCCCTAGCCCTTCCACTCTAGCTGACCTGGCTCTGACCACAGATGTGACCGCTTGCGGAAGGCAGCTATAGAGAACCCAGAAACGCCCAAACCAAATAGTGTGTCCCCTTAAGAATAGTCAGGGCCAGCTGCTGTTCATAGCTGCCCCTGTGTTGATCTTATCAATCAGGATGCAAAACAATGAGGTTTGTCCTCAGGTGATCCTATGAGGCTATGGTGAGAGACATTGAAAATATCATCCTAAGCCTCTGTGCTTCTGTAATAGGTGTAATAGCATGCATCTGAGCAATAAATACGTGCACACTGAATTGCTCCAAAACCATGGAAATAAACCAAATTCCACTTTTAATGCATGCAATAAACTTTTTCCCTAGGATATCAGTTAAGATTGCTCTAACTTTAAAAAAAATAACAGCTGACTTATTCTGTATTCCTATAGCTCAGAATAAATAGATCAACTAACTTTAAAGTTGGCAGGTTTACAGTTCTCCCAGAGAAGAGAAATTAAAGCCAAACTGAAGATAAAAAGTAAGTATTTTTATATTTATGAAGTCTTAAAATTACAGAGCTGAACATACAAGGTCAATACAGAGCTGGCATAGAGCTGAGCTAAATGCTTCCTACATTAGCCTTATTTCCTCAAGTGAGAAAGTATGCTCTGAAGGGTGGCGATGTGTGCTGAGCAGTAGGTGAGGACGCCCGCGGTTCTGAGGCTCTGCGCAAACTTTGCATCCTGAGTAAACATTTACAGTTAAATCCCAACTCAAGGATCTGGCTAAATCCCATCCTCAAATTAGGTCAAAATGTGAATTGTGAACTACAGTGCTCTCTTGAGTATTTACAAGTGATGCTGTCTTTATTTGTTAATTACTTTGTATTCATTTTTCTGTGTATTTGTGGTTTTTATCCCCCTGCCCCCCAACAGTAAGCTCCACAGGTCAAGATCCATGCTTTTATTTTCTATAATCCCAGTATTGAATACAACGTCTGCCAATGACAGCTTCTCAATAAAAACTTATTGAATGAATGAATACATTTTTATTCTTACTGTGACCTCCTCAAGGGAGCTCACCAACCCTTGCACCTATCTCAATGCTCAGTAGGAAGAAAAAACTCTGCCTGTTCATTAACTATAGAAGGACATCCAAACACTGTAATGTAAGGTGTCACTTTCAAAGGTAACATTTTATTTGATCACTTTCAGAGCCTGTCTCCAAAGCATGGGGAAAGAATATTAATCTTCCTTGTATTTGTCTCTCTGATCACCAGAAATTTATTAACATTTAATTGTCTTGAATTTGAATTTGGTTTTCAGGAAGCTTCGAAGAATTAGCATACTCTGAGTAAACCCTTGTAAGATATTAATTTTTGATCTCAAAGGATAGTTAATTTAGGTTGTTTACATGACAGATTTGGACAGAGTTAAAGGTTAAATTCTACCTTTGAAGTCTAAAGATAACTGACAGTTGATGTTAATAATTTTATAATTACTGAAACTATGATTAGAATTGTCTAAATATCTCTTGCTAGTAAAAGTGTCATATCATTCCTACTCACTCTCCCTGGGAGATGACCTGACTTTTGAATTTTCATTACCCCTAAAATTATCAGCTTCAAAACAGCATTTATGAAAAGAAATTAACATACACATTTAAACGAGATTTTTCTGAAAAGTTACTTGCTCATCTAAAACTGAAAGTCAACAATGAAATTACTTAAATTAATCATTCCTCCCTTCACTCAACACATAATTATGCCAAGTTTTGAGTA
Source organism: Cebus imitator (assembly GCF_001604975.1). Classification (NCBI taxonomy): domain Eukaryota; kingdom Metazoa; phylum Chordata; class Mammalia; order Primates; family Cebidae; genus Cebus; species Cebus imitator. Next base: position 7,440,380 of record NW_016107377.1, read on the forward strand.
TACAAACAAAAGCAAAAAACACATAAAATATTTTCCCTATATTTAAAGAGTCTACTGCAGAAATTCATTTTTATTTGTTGATTTGATAGGTACTGGTAACAAAGATGACATGACTTTGGTCCACATTAGGCTTGAAGGTTGACAGGGTTGGGAGCATGTGTTAGTCTGTTTTCCATTACTACAAAGGAATACCTGAGACTGGGTAATTTATAAGGAACAGTGTTCATTTGGCTCACAGTTCTGTAGACTGTACAAATATGGCATCAGCATCTGCTCAGCCTCTGGCAGGGCCTCAGAAAACTCTTACTGATGGTGGAAGGTGGAGGAGGAGCAGGCATGTCACACGGCAAGACAGGGAGCGAGAGAGAGGGAAGAGGGTTCCAGGCTCTTTTAAACAACCAGCTCTGGTGAACTATTAGAGTGAGAACTCACTTATCACCAGGAAGACAGCACAAAGCTATTCATGAGGGATCTGCCTCCATGACCTGAACATCTTTCACTAGGCCCCACCTGCAACATTAAAGGTCACATTTCACCATGCAATTTGGAGGGGACACAAAACCACACCCTCTCAGACCACATCCATAATGCTCACCATTGAATTGCTAATATCAGAATCATAACAGTAACAAGTATATATTCGTGTGTGATGCTTTCACAGACACTGTTGTTGCAGAAAGGCAAATGTGGAAATAAAGAACACTGTACAACGTGACAAGTGAGATGATAAAAGAATGTACATGGTGATTCATTGCCTGGAAAGAATGTTGAAGTTGGCCTGCTGAAGTCAGAGAAGACCTTTCAGAGTAGACACCATTGAGCTGAAGCACTGTGAATAAGAAGATGTCTGGAAACCATCATTCTTAGCAAATTGACACAACAGCAGAAAATCAAACACCGCATGTTCTCACTCATAGGCAGGTGTTGAATAATGAGAACACATGGACACAGGGAGGGGAGCACTACACACTGGGGTCTGTTGGGGGGAATAGGGGAGGGACAGCGGGGGGTGGGGATTAGGGGAGAGATAGCAAGGGGAGTGATGCCAGATGTAGGTGATGGTGAGGAAGGCAGCAAATCACACTGCCACGTGTGTATCTATGCAACAATCTTGCATGTTCTTCACATGTACCCCAAAACCTAAAATGCAATAAAAAAAGAAGACGTCTCAGATGGGCAGGCATGAGAGAGTTTTCTAGGCAGAATAAACTGAATGGGCCAAGGCATGGAAATATGGCATGCTCAAAGACCACAAACTTCTTGGTACAGCTAGCAAGGAAATTTGGAAGGTGCTAAAGACAATCAGAATTGTTCTCAGGCCTTCTCATAAACTGTTACCTGGGTAAAAGCAATGCTTCTGAAAGTGATCTAAGTGAAAAATTATTACTGGGCTAAAGTTTACTTTTTATAATTATTTTAAAAAAGGACAGAGGATCTTTGACTATAATTTACAAAATTTAGGAGCTTTATTTTTAATTATTAGTATTTTTTATTACTTCTAGAAAAACAGTTTAACAATTTCTATTTAAGCCTGGAATCAAATCAGAGCCACAGCTGTCCCTTGACATAATAAGGATTTAATATTCCAACCTTCTGTTCTCTGATAAAGCCAGCTTCAAAAACTCCAAAGCTCATGCCATCATTTCTTCCCAGTCTGATAAACTATCTCACCGTGTGTTGAAAAACATAAATAGATGAACACTTGCACTCAACCAACACATAAATGGTGGTTCCTAGCGACTACAGAAGTTCTTTACTTTGCATACACATCCAGAAATCATTTTTATTGAGTGCCTCAAAAGAAGAAAAAAAAAAAAAAAAAACCAAGGGAGGTCTGCTCAGTCTTAGAGAACTAGAGGAGTAAAACCAGATCCCTGCTTTGGGAAAAAACTGTGAGGAGGTGAGGAGAAAGGGCAATCAGGGTGTTAATGTTACTCAAACTCTACTGTATGAGGAGTGGCTGAAGGCCTGAGATGTTTAGGTTGAAGATCTTTGTCTCTAGGAGAGTAACCATAACTGGCTTCAAGTGTTTACAAGGAGAATATGAGGGTTGATTGTATGTGTCAATTTGACTGGGCTATGGAGTGTCCAGATACTTGTTCAAACATGATTCTGAATACTTCCACAAGAGTGTTTTTGAATAAAACCAGCATTCAAATCCAAAGACCAAGTAAGGCAGATTGCCCTTCCTAATAACATTTGCCCTCCCAAATAATGGACCATTCTCCTGTCTGACCTGATGGCCTACAAACTAAAACATTAGCTGTTTCCGGTTCTACAGCAGTCCATGACCTGCAGACTTGAACTAGGAGGCTGGCTCTGCAGATTTGGACACAAGCTAATTCCTTAGTTGATGATAGATAGATAGATAGATAGATAGATAGATAGATAGATAGATAGAAGATAGATATATACCTAGATACATAGATAGATACACAGATAGATGCATGCATATATACATACATGTGCACATGAGTATATACCTCCTATTATTTCTGTTTCTTTTTTTCCCCCATTTATTTTATTTCATTTTAGGTTTTGGGGTACATGTGAAGAACATGCAAGATTGTTGCATAGGTACACATGTGGCAGTGTGATTTGCTGCCTTCCTTACCATCACCTACATCTGGCATCTCTCCCCTTGTTATCTCTCCCCAACTCCCCACCCCCCACTGTCCCTCCCCTATTTCCCCCCAACTGACCCCAGTGTGTAGTGCTCCCCTCCCTGTGTCCATGTGTTCTCATTGTTCAACACCCGCCTATGAGTGAGAACATGCGGTGTTTGATCTTCTGCTTTTCTGTCAGTTTGCTGAGAATGATGGTTTCCAGGTTCATCCATGTCCCTACAAAGGACAAGAATCCTGACTAATACAGAAAGGGATAATGAAGAGCAAATAGTATGAGGAAACAGGCAAAGTTGAGATAGTAGGAGACAGTTTTGGGCGACAATGGATAAGCCAGTTTACATGGATACGGTATGAAAGAAGATAGAAAAGTGCCAGGGCATTGATTCCTACAGACATGTCTCTGAGTCAGGGTGGGGATGTGATAAGCAAGACGTGTCTGAATGTGATGTGTAACCTACTGGAGGAGGAAGAATCTGGAAGCCTGGGTTTGGTCATCATGTGAGGAAGACGGAGTTCCCTATATGAACCCAATTTTCAATCAAAAAGAACTGGAAAATGTTTTGAGTTAAAAGTTAGGTTGGCCAAGGGGGTGGGAGGCAGGGGCAGGGGCGGGGGTGCAGGAGAAGCAACACTTCAAATAAAACAAAATCATTGAACAAAAGGTAAAAAGACTAGGTTTGTTTTTCTGTAAACATTATAGTCTTGCAAATTCTGCACTTTTCTGCATTTCTCCTAAATAAAGCTGTACAGTGAAAGAGAATTGTCATGACTTCCTTGGGTGCCTCTGTGACAGCTTCATCTTTCAAGCAAATCTGTAGGATTAAAAAAAAAAAAAAAAAGACTCCCAGGCCTTAAAACACCCCGTGTACTGTAAGTCTTTTAAGCCAAGAACAAACTACAGACCAAGCAACACTAAGCACTAAAACTGGAACCTTCCCCATTGTAGCCGTAAACACATTACTCATATAGACACGCTGGCCAAACTCCAAACAACTTACACCACAAACGAAGGTGAGGCAAAAACAATCAAGGTAGGAGATAAAGCAGTGACACTACAGGAAGAGAAGAATAATTTAAATGTTCTGCAGAAATACCTAAGCTAAATTCTCTTTCTCTTTCTCCCTCTTTTCCTTTGTAGGCCTTTTACATTTTAAACAAGGAAACCACTAAAGTTAACCTTAAGAAAAGCTATTCTATCATATTTAAGTTTTAAATGAAATATTAAGAAATTAATAAATATCAAATTAACATAGTACCTCTCATTTAACACTAATGAAAGATATTACTGGTGGTAGGGCTATGCTCAGCATCATTCAGTGAGAAAGGAAATAGTAGACTGAGGAACTGGGCGAGCTCAGAAAAGAGAAAAAAAGATGCTAGAATTGTTGATGGGTTGCCTTGAGCTAATTTTGGTACCAAGTTAATGTCCTGATATCAACAGCTACCTAAGCCAAACCCAAGCATATCTTAACTTGCACTCATGCCTTGCACCATTTAATTGTTCTTTCCAGAGTTTATTTCTTTTAGGTAATATTTATTTTTCCCTAAGAGAGAAGCTATTTCCAGTATCTCCTCACTTCCAATAGTACTTGTTAGTAATAACGAGCTTTCACCAACTGACTCGCATAAGAGAGCCCAACTGCTCACAGAAATAATGGAACCACAAGACTTCGAGAAGTAAAAGTGAGACTGCTTTACTGTTTTGTTTCTATAATTTACCATTTTCTCTCTGGCATCAGAGGTGGGCTAGCCAGACCACATTCTCTTGCTGACATTTGTAAAGGAAAACATAAGAGAAAACATAGCTAGAACAACTGTGGACACTGCTGTTCCTCTAGGAATTTTCCTTGCATGGTCCCAGGCTGATGCTGAAATATGTATTCTAGGGTAAATGCCCATTGTGACTTGGGAGTTTATTTTAAATAGACTCTTTAATATGCAAATGTGAGATTCACCTGGGGCACCATAAGAATGAAATCTATCCTCCATCCTGTCTTGAGCTCTTACATTAAAAGGAAGAAGAGTAATTTTTAACACACCCCTACGATGGTTTTATGCAAATTCTTCAAGCTAGGCAAATTATTTTTGTGTTAAAATTTTTCAACCCCATAAAAACAGGAGTGAATTTATGTGGCATTTTAAAACGATGTTAGGCACATTGTAAAGCTATTTCATCTCATTTATAAATAAGAGTGAACATAAAAACAGGCCATGGCATAATTAATAGTGAAATGATTTATAGCACCAACTCCTCCATACATATTTATGCATTTTCTACAGTCTGGTGCAAGTTCTTCCCCTCCAGACCCTCAATCCCTGCCCTTGCCAAAAAAGAGAAGTAGCATCAAGTGAAACTCGAATATGGAGCTTAAATTATGTTTCACACACACAGGCATGCACACACGCGCGCACACCCACACACACACACACCCCACACATGCCCCACACATCTGTAATGGTTCTCAAACACGGCTGCACACTAGAATTTTTGAAGGGCCCTAAAGAATTCTGTTATCTGGGTTCCACTCCTAAAGATTCTGCTTGAGTTGGTCTGGGGGGTAGCCTGGGGCATTGAGATTTTTGAGTTTCAGGTGAAGCCCAGATTAAGACTTACTACCTATGCTAAAAGGATATGAATATTATTAAGCAGAATTACAATGTGGAATTTAAATCACCACTGTTATTAAATAACTTGAATAATAAACTCAGAGACCATACTGTAAGGCCATTCCATTTCCATTTCACCTTCGATTTATGATTTAATACAAATTCAACAAACATTTCTTGAGTGCCTACTATGTGCCAGGCACTGCACTAGACCCTGGAGATACAAACACAAATAAGACTGGCATGCTCTGTCTGTTCAGGATATAGAGTTCAGCCGGCGTTTCTGGACTGCTTTTTCTACTTCGTGTTTCCCAGCTAACGTTCTACCTGTTCTTAATATCTGTGGATGGTATCAGCTGGCTCTCCAAGTAGGTACTGGATTTTCCTACTTGGAACCTCTGTTTTTAAATTCCTTAGGAATACAGATGGAAACTAATGAACTGATATATATTTACAACAGCAGTAAGAACACAGGTAATAAACAGGTTTAGAAACTAACATTTCAAAGAATCACCTGAAAGACAATAGCATACAATATCTCCTTACAGAGATTTGATTCTCTCTTCCGAAATTATGAGAGAAACAAAAGTTCAGCACAAACTATACTTGCTATGCTTAAGTCTGATCTGTACTGGAAGCAGAGCACTGAGTTATACCGCTCTTCTTCTGCCCATGATCATTGAGGTGGGCTTGAGTATAATTTGAGATAAACTCTACAATATTTCCTAAGCTTTTCAAAGCATACTCTTGCCTATGAAGCAAGTGCAAAATAGCAAATATGCCAGCGTTGGTTGCAGGAGGATGTCATTTAATTTCTCTTTACTATGTTCAGCTGAAAAGTCTGCCTACAATGGTTTGATGAGGCAAATGGAAATAATTGCTCCATTTTTACACGGGATAACATGAGCACAATAAGCTGAGCTATCAAACTTATGATCCAGATAAGTACCAGAAATGTAAGCAAAAACTGATTCAAAAGACAAATGAATTTTCGTCTTAGAACCCACCATGGCTTCCTCATGGTTGACTCAGGCTGCACAAATAATCCCAGCAAGACTTAGATAGCATTATACAGAGATGTTCTCACACATCTGTATTATATATTCCCCAGGCAAGGAGTGCATTTTCTATTTTTTTAGTTAATAAAGGCTCATCTGATTCCCTCTAGAATACTAATTTTGAAAGGAGTTTCTTTATTTGTATAATTTTCAAGTATTTCTTCTAGTGCAAGCTTCATTTTAATGTAATACATTTTGAATTTCTTAATAAGGCTCATTTTTAAATAATATAATGAGTCAGATTTTCTCCAGAGCCCAAGTCACTTCCTGGTAGTTACTGAGCCTTTCAGGCCAGGGGGGGACCACTTACCATCAGACATTCACCAGAGAACAGCACTTCGGAAGGTGATGAAAACTTTATGCACAAGTAAGAGAGGGGAAAGATGAGAGCGTCAAAGCTGAAAAATGTTCATACTTTGAATTTTTCCATATTGCAGGTCAAAATGGAAGACTAAAAAGAGTTGTCACAAAGGCGATAATAATAACTTGAATAAAATAAAGGTAATAATGATTTACATTTTACAGGTCTGTTCAAGCCCCTAGTTGATCATTTTCAGTGACAAAGCACTTTTTTATTAAATAGCTTGGTTCCACTGTTGAACTGTTCTAGTTTGAAATTCCTATCTGTCTGCCATCAGTTCTCTTGTACAACATGGTTTCTACCAACTCATTCTTCCACACACCAGCCATGTAAATATTTGAAGAAACTTATGTCTACTGTGAGCCTGTTCTTTCTGTGTTAAATTCCTCAGCTCCAGAAACAGTTTACTATATTACACAGTTTTCAGGTGCTCTTCCATGGGAGCCAACCTACTCGAATGCTCTCTGGTTTATAAGTATGCCTGTCAGCGAGTTAGTCCCCAAATTAGATGGAGTATTCCAGATTTGAGCTTACCAGTGCAAATGTCAGTGGGAATATATCGTCCCTGGTTCTAGGCATTTACCCTTTTTTTGCTATGCCATTCTGCAGGTGTAGGGTGAGTTCATGGTTTACTAATGCCCTTATGGTCTTTCATATCAACTGTTGTCAAGTCATGCCTGATCTCCCTCACCCTAAACTAGTGCAGATAAGGTTTAGAATTCAGTATGTGTGTGTGTGCATGTGTGTGTGCACACACTTGTGTGTGTGTGTACGTGTGTGTGCGTGTGTGCCTGTGTGTGTGTGCGTGTGTGTGTGTGTGTATCCCCATCATATTATATATCCATGATTGAAACACCATCATTCCATTCTATTAAGAAAAAAAAAATTGATTCTATCATCTATTTTTGGCCTGGTGTATTCAACATTTTTTAATAGGTCATATGAAAACATGCTTTAAAATTTATTTGCCATCCTTCATAGTTTGTGTCACGCACAAAACTGATAAGTATGTGTCCTATGTAACTAAAGCACAATCAGCCACACTTTCCTGGAAAGTTACTTGGAGAGAGGAATGGGTCCTGAAACTGATTCCCTTCAAATAAAGATGAAAGGAGAATGCCCTGGTCAAGAAATTGGATTGGCTTCAGATTTAAAGGGAAAAAATATTAATAGCAAAGTTTCTGCTCAACCTTTGTATGGCTAAGAGATGACCCATAGGGAGAAGGTGGGCCTGAAATAGTTCTGTATTTTATATTCCTGATGATTCCAGCGTAAAGAGCAAACATCTGCCAGTGAAGAAGACTCATGAAGTTGTTAAGTGATTTCCTTGCTGTGGGCAAGGGCTTCTGTGAAGATTGCGCTTCTCCTTCTCAATGTGTCTTCTGACTGCTCTGAGAGTTACTCTTGGGGCTAAGTGCGTATTTGGATCCAGTGGTCACCCAGTGGGTGACAACCAAGATGAACAGACAACTTGCACGACACGACGGCAGATGACAGGGAAACCTTAACCCAATCAGACCTGGGGAAGGAGGATGACTGAAGTCCTGTAGGAGATTATTCTAGACTGAACAAATCAGGTAGTGAGACATGCACTGCTGGGAGGTGCTGTGTCCTGCATAATCTGTGGAGGAGACTGAAAGATAAATAAATGCCTTTCTGTACATGGTGGTGGCAAACCCTACAGGGAGCCAAACAACCGATATGTACAGATATGTAAAGACAGGGATATGGTATGTGACAAATGAAAAGAATCTTGCTTATGTGATTATTTTTAATTGTGTCTCTCCTACCGCTAGACTGTAAATCTCCTTTGGAGGAGGAACCACCAGCATAACCACCATCACGTCTCCTCTCGTTTGTCCCAGCATCTCGAACATTGTACAGAGAAGCACTCAGTTACCACATTTGGCTATAAAATAGTTTGAAAGATGGACTGAGACAGGGCCAAACTTGAAAGTAGCAGTGCAAGAGCCCTGAGAAAAGAATCCACTCAAGGTTGTTCAAGTATGTGTCACATGGGGAAGAGTACTTCTTGTAGACACATACTTGAACAATCCTGAGTGGAGGTCCTAAGAGCAGCAAAAAGGTAGGGTGGTGGAGGTGAATGCAGTCACTCCCACACTTGCCAGTTTGCTGAAGATCATGAACAAGAAGATATAACAAATAGAAAGGGCTGTGGCTGGGAGGCGTCGGAAACAGTCCAGGAGTGAAGCCAATCCCCTTGACTGCATTAGGAGTAATATGAGAACTAGTTCCCCTTCCCAAATTTGCCAGAAAAGATGGCCCCTTGAAAGAGTACGAGGCTGTTACTCTGTTAGATTATGTATTTATGTAATTAAATAAAAATACCAGTGGGACTGCAGATATCTTTAAGGGTGATATGAATCTGATATTTTGCATACAGATATTTTAGGGAAAGGAGCCCAATTGACTCTATTATCATACTGCCCAATTTCTCCCTACCCACCAGGAGAAAGCTGTTGGCTATCTCAATGAATTTTTGGCTCTGTAGAGCTGAACTCTATCTATGGGTAATGGTTTTTCCCTTCACCTGCTAGACCAGTAATGCTATCTGCAAATATAAGGAAATAATTTGTCATGTGTTGTTCTTAATGAGCCAGGGACCATCTCTTTGTTATGTAATTGTTCAAACATAATTTGTTAAGTATTTATCCCAGAGGCTTTCTGCCCTGAGGGATTTTTAAATCAAAAGGTTTCAGATCTGTAGATATGCATAACTAGTCCACAGGAGGTAAAAGTGTTTTGATTCAACAATAGTAAGAAAGAAAGCAAACACAAAACTCTCAGAAAATGTACATTATGCTAAACTTTACCCCCATGCTGTTCTATTTCAATGGACATAAGAAAAGCAACTGGTACATTGTGGAACTGCTTCTTAATCAAATGATACAATGAGTTGTAGCCTACCAAGAAAATCACTCTTATAAATAATTTGGCAATGATGAAGATAATTTTATGTTTGAGGCATCACAATGGCAAGCCATGGCATACTGGGCAAACATTCCTATATATTCCATACAGTCACAGAGTATCAGTTGATTGGGGAAAGCACCTCCCATTTGGCCTTGGGCACACATTATATCATCCCATTTTCAGAAGCTTCTCAGTGAAGTTATCATTCTCATTACATTTTGCATTTTTACACCACCTGTAATCACAGCTCCCGGGCACTGTATACATTGTTAATTTATTATAGTCACTTCAATTTTGCTAGTTAACTCTCAAGTATCCTTATATGTTAAGCCTTAAAATTAGCAGGAATAACTGAAACTCTTAAATACCCAAATCCCTGTACATTTTCAGGAACCAGAAGACCTGGGTTCTAATACTGCTTCTTCTTGTATTAAGCAGCTCTATGACTTCAGCAAGTCACCTCTTTCTGGGCCTCAGTCTCGTGGGTAAAATGTCAGGCTTGATCTAAATGGGGCTGGGCATAGTGCCTCACACCTGTAATCCCAGCACTCTGGGACACCAAGGCAGGCAGATCACTTGAGGTCAGGAGTTCAAGACCAGCCTGGCCAACATGGTGAAAACCCATCTCTACTAAAAATACAAAAAAATTATCCAAGCGTGGTGGCAGGTGCCTGTAATCCTAGCTACACAGGAATCTGAGGCAGGAGAATCACTTGACCCTGGGAGGCAGAGGTTGCGGTGAGCCAAGATCGCACCACTGCACTCCAACCTGGGGTAGACAGTGAGACTCTGTATCAGAAAAAATAAATAAATAAAAAGAAAATAATAAAATAAAACAAATGGCCTCTAGTATCCTCCCCAGCTCTAAGATTTTTTTTTGGCTCTGGATATCAGAGCTCTCAGGAATACGTCTGACATAGATCTGTGCATAGATGGAGATTCATCTGTTCCTGGGGTCGCTCTTACTCTACACTCTTTCAGTGCATCATCCATCCTGGTGCTGCCAGCTGCCAGCTCCCTGTGGAGAACTCTGTGTCAGATCTAATTCCAGAAGGTCCTCAGAACCAGAAATAAATAGGAATGCCTAGGGCTAATGTAGACATCTGAGGCCAAGCAAAGAGAAGTGATTCCTTTATGAAAGTTATTTTAGAACAAAAATGGTTTGCGGAGTGAAGTAAAAGAACTGGCATTAAGTTACAAGAGCATGTTAGTCATTAATGGCATGGCTTAAACTATCAAGTTAAGGCATTATCCTCAGCAAAGAATCCATTAACCAAACCTAAACAAGGCTGATCAAGGCTCCTTTGCCTAAGGAGGGCAGTGGACTGTTGGAGGAGATGGGAGGAGGGTTGGAAGACAGCACTAAATGTTTCCTGCTATTCACATGCTTAGAATTTTGCCAATAAAGTGGATCCAATGTAAGTGAAGGGGCAAGTTAAACAAGAAAAAGAGAAACAAATGTATAAAGTCACAAGTTCATGATAAAAATTTGGGCATTTTAAGTAAGTTTTATACCTGAGTGCTGTGAAAAACTTAGAACAGGCATTCAGGGTAAGGTGAAATTTGTCTTGGAAAGTGGCTTACAAGAAATAAATATAATTAGGAAGTACCTGGGCAGAAGTGCAATCAGGCTGAACTTGCCAAAGAGTTAGGTATGTAGTAGGGTGTGGGGCAGTGCTCGCCATGCAGCAAGACCCAACCTCCAGGAAAAGTTCAAAACCTTATCTAGTGATCCCCATCTGAGTTTTCAATGTTGTGTCCCCACAAAAGAGTTCTCTGTATTGGTGTGGTTTTAGCCAGCAGCCACTAGCCACTTCCCAGGCCTGTTAATGGCCTATAGCCAACATTCTGCTCTTGTCTCTCATCAGGAAGACTCTGAGCATAAAGGAATAAAGTAGACTCTCATGTGGAGACTATTAAGTCCCTGGGCTACAAAAAAATACCTCGCACATTTATTGCATGGTCCGTCCATAAAGGAGAGTAGTTGGAAATATTAACAGGTAACTGGTAGAACACATGGATGTGCCCAAGTACAAATGGAAGCCATTGTGGATTTGTGAACCTAGCGGTGGTTCGTTGGGGGAACTCAACACTCTATTAAATGATTCTCTTGCCTTATATATTAAAGATCTAGTGCATTATAAATTTATTAACAGTTTGAAAGAGGAAAATAGTTTTGTTTTAAGATATTATGACATATCCTAGTGAAACATTTGAGCACGTGAAAATTTATTTATTTGTTTTTGATACAGGGTCTGGCTCTAACATCCAGGCTGGAGTGCAGTGGTGTGATCTTGGCTCACAAATGTTTTTAGATAAGACTTTTTCAAATGTGTGTTGAATTTTCTATGTGGTATAGACACTTCTGAAATAGATTTTCACATGCTCAGCTAGGCACAGTGGCTCATGCCTGTAATCCTAGCACTTTGGGAGGCTGAGGCAGGCGGATCACTTGAGGCCAGGAGTTCAAGACTAGCCTGGCCAACATGGTAAAACCCCAACTCTACAAAAATTAGCTGGGTATGGTGTCATGGGCCTGTAGTCCCAGCTACTCAGGAGGCTGAGGCATGAGAATTACCTGAACCCAGGAGGTGGATGGTTTTATAAGGGGAGTTTCCTGTTTCTCTTGGTTCTCATTCTCTCTTGCCAGCTGCCATGTAAGATGTGCCTTTCGCCTTCTGCCATGATTGTGAGGCCTCCCCAGCCACATGGAACTGTGAGTCCATTAAACCTCTTTTTCTTTATAAATTACCCAGCCTTGGGTATGTCTTTATCAACAGTGTGAAAAAAGACTAATTCAGGAAGCAAGAGAGAAGTGCTTTAGTCTACCAGAGTGTGGACTTCACAGAGGATTGTTACATCTGACACAAGGCAGGTGCATGATAAATGTTTAAAGAATGACTTTAAACATTAAAGAATGTTCAAATGAGAAGAGGCTAAAATGGAGGACCACCTGCACAGGTAGGTGGAAGATTTCCTCCCTCCCAAAAATGTAGGCTGTCGGCATACTTCTGAAACCACACAACTTTGATGGCTTCTGCATAAGACAGTCTATTTTTGCATAAACATCTCCTGAGAAAGTATTACTCATCATAGGGTCTTTGAGATCCCTGAGGACCACATTCTACCTGGCTGTTTCAGATAATCCTGAAAAAAGGTAGAGGGTGGCAAGCACCAATCTGTCCCTTGGAGGTCACAGTTTTCCACCTTTCTTGGCCCACCAAAGTCAGTATCCCAGGCATGACTTTGCCTCTCCTCTCTCCAACCACAGACAGAGAAGACCCACAATCTCCAACTGTCTACAAAGACAAGAATCCTCCAAGCTAAAACTGCCCTTTATATTTGATCGTTCTGGATCTGTACGGAGTTTTTCTCTAAGCATCCCTGTGTGTGTTATGCATGCAGAGAGAGAGCATCTTATTTTTATGTTGTCTATAATAAATTATAAGTATAACAGCGGGAGCTTTTTCAATACTATTTGTAAATGCAGCCAGAGGCTATTAAGTGGTTGGTGTATCAAATAAATATAATTAGTAAATAGCAAAATAACATGTTTTGTAAACTGCCTTTGGAAGTATGTGATTAGACCAAAGACAACGATTTCTGCCAAAACTTCTAAGTGTTTCCAAGAGATACCAGAAAAAGGCTTTAACAATTTTTATAACAACTTCAAAAAATGTTCATGTAAATCTGCTAAGAAGGTACACAGTACTCACTCCAAACTCCCTTTGAAAGCCTCACGTTGAAAATTTAAGCATGGGGGTAAACTTAAGTGCACACCATAATTTTTCCGGGGGAGTTAAAATGTGCTTGATTATTGACTATATGTTTTTAAATTGGCATTTGATGAAGTTAAAATGAAGGAGGTATAAATATAACTCCATGTGCACAGTGCTCTCAGGCTGTAGAGTTATTCTCAATTAGTAACACGTTAAATTATTCCAGCAAGTCAATCAGTTTGGAGGGCAGTGACCTCGTCCTGCCTTTCCCTCTTCCTGGCGTTAGGAAAGGAGCTTTGCCTCTCAACAGCAGTGTGCCTCTCACTGTCTGGCAATGAACACAGAAGAGTCACCCAAACCCACTGATTCCTCCTCTAGGAGATGCATTATGTTTGCCCCTTACTTATACTCCCTCATCTCCTACCTGTTATCTCAGTTCCCAGCCTCCCATCCCCAATTACATTAATTATTCACTTTTTTATGTGATTCCCTGATAAAGAACCAGATCTCCATGCATATGTATCAAGCCACAAGTTCAAACCCTTCTTAACTTTCAAGATTCTCCAACTTTTAACTCTACCCATACCTATAGAATTTAATCTTCTACTAATCGCCAATCAAACCCTCTACTGAAGTTAGGCCAATCTCCTTCACATCCCATTCCTGGATCCAAGTGTCCACCCTACTCTCAGGCAAACTTCCATTTCTCACATTATTCAGGACTTTCAGCCTACAGTGACTTGCCTGCTAAGGCCTAGATATCTTCCCACTAAGTCGGGTTTCTCTATACACAACTGGGCAGGCCCTACTTTGAAATGCTATGCTTTC
>NW_016107377.1:7454542-7507679 GCF_001604975.1 Cebus imitator
TTAATGCTCTGTCACCCAAGCTGAAGTGCAGTGGCATGATCTCTGTTCACTGCAACCTCTGCCTCCCGGATTCAAGTGATTCTCCTGCCTCAGCCTCCCCAGGTAGCTGGGACTACAGGCACACACCACCATGCCCAGCTAATTTTTGAATTTTAAGTACAGACAAGGTTTCATCATGTTGGCCAGGCTGTTCTCAAACTCCTGACCTCAGGAGATCCACCCGCCTCAGCCTCCAAAAGTGCTGGGATTACAGGTGTGAGCTACTGCGCCTGGCCTCCTCTTATATATTGTTCCTGTATGTGTGGCTTTCTCCTTGTCTTCTGAGGCAATGCCAAGACTGGTGCTGAGCAAAGAGCGTGTAAACAGTGACAACCACAATGGTGATGATGATGACAATGACAAAGCTAACATATGTTGATTCTTCATGTATGGAGGCCCTGTGCTAACCAGTATTAATAAATTATTGCATTTGGACCCCTAACAACCACATGGGACAGATATGATTAAATGCACCATTTAAAACTGAGACATATAAAGGTCAGTTTGATTAGATAGTCATCAATACTAAATTTCAAAAAAGTAGGTATACGTAATTATCCTGGAGATATTTAAAAATAGAGCCAGTATATACATCTGGATTACATTAGGAAGAGCATTCCAGTGAGTTCCATGAGAATTCATTTGCTCACCCATTCCTTTGACATACAGGAATCCAGCCCAGCCTATGTGTCATATGCTGTAGGCTCTAGGGCTAAAAAATAAATCAGTAAAATGGTCCCTGCCCTCAAACAGCTCACCGTCTTGGCAGTCCACAAAACTGCATCTGTGGTCTTATTTCCCCTTACTTGGAGTCCTAGGAAGGAATAATGTGTGAGGCTAGAGAAGAAACATTTGAGAATACACGGACACAGGGAGGGGAGCATCACATGCTGGGGTTTGTTGCTAGGAGAGGGACAGTGTGGGGGTAGGGAGGTTGGGGAGAGTTAACATGGGGAGAAATGTCAGATATAGGTGATGGGGGGCATGGGATAGAGGCAGCAAATTACCTTGCCGTGTATGTACCTATGCAACAATCCTGCATGATCTG
The DNA here is from genome assembly GCF_001604975.1 of Cebus imitator. Classification (NCBI taxonomy): domain Eukaryota; kingdom Metazoa; phylum Chordata; class Mammalia; order Primates; family Cebidae; genus Cebus; species Cebus imitator. The sequence goes on from NW_016107377.1 coordinate 7,455,630, forward strand.
CGCATGTGCCCCAGAACCTAAAGTACAATAAAAAAAAATTTTTTTAATAAAAAAATTAAAAAAAAAAAAAACAGCTGAGATCCAAGAGTCATTTGGAGGCTGGAGAAGCAATGCCTGGTGTTGGGGAAAGAACGATAAGAAAGGAAAGGCGTGTGTAAGGAAGGGATAGATAGGGCAAGTGGCTGTGACAGCTCTCACAGAAACTTCTGGAAAAGCAAAGACCAAGTAAAGAGTTCCAGAAAAATAACCTCTGGACCCCTGGGGCAGTATGCTAAAGCCCATATTTATCTGTCCATAGCAGAGGTGTGAATGCCTGCAAAGACCTCAAGGCCGGATCAAATGAGACTGTGCTTCTTTCCAGTTTGGGGCCTCTGGGGATGACTTTAATACCGAGCACTTAGTCATCATGTTTGATGGCTTCAGCGGCCTCATTTATCAAGGATCTATAGTTAAATTTAATTTTCATGTGAGTGGAGGACAGCCATGGCAGCCCGGCTCCTTGTTGCTGATCTGCCCCCGTTGATGTCTCCTGAAGTGGAAATGATGGATGCCACATGTTCTGGCTGTGATTAAATTTGCTTTGACAAAGCAGCATGGAAATCTGATTTTCAATAGACTTCTGTATTTCACCTAGTGCTGAGTAAACAGATACAGAACATAATGCTTGCACGGCTGTCAGGCCAATAGCTAATTCATTGTGGCCATCTAATCAGGCTGTCCATTAAATTATTATTTGTCAATAACATGCAGGATCATTTTTGAAACTCAGGAATGAGAAGCTTGTTTTTAAGTAAATAAACGTGGAGGGCTTGACAACATCGGGGGTTTTTCCTAGGAAGGCCCAAATAACTCAGCAGTCTCTGTGTCTCTCCTCCCCTGAATAATCAAAGCACCATTTAAGAAGTTTTTAGTTTCACTTCGCTTGGCTCCCATTCCAAATGCAAGCAATATCATCCAATTACAACAGAGAATGAAGCTACAAACATTGACACTTTAGCTTCCCCAGTTTATCTTTAAAGGAGAATGAAGCAGAAAATCACATTAAGTATGCATCTCATGTTAGAGCTTTTAACCTCCTGCCTAGAAATGCTGTGTGCAGACCACCTCCTGGAAACAGCTTCCACTTTAGGGAAACACTAGAAAGAACTTGGTCTCACCAGGCAAGCAAACGCGCTGAGAAGATGATTGCCTATGCTTGTTCCCCTCCCACCCTCTTTTGCTCCATCAGTGGTTTAAGTAGACGATTGGGTTCCTAGTACTATTAGGAAAGGTCCTCTTTGTTATCCTGACACACTTTTTCTCCTGCAGCCTCATTCTCAAACTCAGACCTCCACGCTTTCTGTATTTTTTTACTTCCTGAAGTTCAGGTCAACCACCCTCTTTTGTTCAATCAGTGATTTAGGTAGACAATCAGGTTCCTGGTACTGTTAGGAAAGGTTCTCTTTGTTAGCCTGGCGCAGATTTTCTCCTGCAGCCTCATTCTCAAACTCAGACCTCCCAGCTTTCAGTAACTTTTTACTTCCTGAAGTTAAGGTCAAGTTTTTCTCACCTTCTTTGAGCCCCGCTTAGAACATCTTCTATCAACATTCTCCTTTTGAACCTACTCCTTATGAACCAGTCCCATCATTGGCAAATATTTTTCCTGATAAAACCCCAGACCTCAAATGTTTCATTACTGCTGAAGAGTTGAGAGTGTACCACCCATTTGCATATACATACTAGTTGAAAGAATTTGAGCAAGTTTCTCAAACATGCTAAGCCTTGTGTTTCTCACTGGGAAAATAATATGTATATCAAAGTACAGTGGCAGAGATTAAACAGAATAATGTATACATGGTATAAAAGATTTTCCCCTCTTTTTAGATGCCTGTTATTTCCAATCAAAGAATTCCCCGTTCAGAAGTATAGGGGAGCCGGTTCTCAGTCTTCCTGACAGTCTGTCCTAGCTTCCCAGGAAAAGGTGACTGCACACTGAGGCCTGGCTGTACTTTGGATCCAGCCTGGGATGGGGCCTACCCCTGCTGGGGACCAGGTAGGGCTCAGGTGACCAGATGGCCAGCTGTTGCTTGTCTAGCCCATCGACTTTGGGAAGCAGGTATGTTCGATTTAGGAGAGAAAGAGAAGGAATCCCACATGGGCCTCAAATCCAAGATGTTTTCTTGCTCCAGCTTTGTCTGTGATAAAATTGATATCAGAGACCATTGTGTTTATTTCTCAAAGGTGAAAGGACTCAGGAGAGAGGCAGCAGGAATTACTTATCACATACGTTGCCCCAACAGTGATGACTGGTACATATCAGCTACTGGATTTCTAGTGGCTTTTACAATAAAAAAAGTAATTCTATGAGATAAGGAATAGTGGCAATGGTTGCTGTTATGATTGTCATTGTCTCATTTGGCCTTCACAACACCCCAGGTAGGCAAGTAAGGCAAATATAACCTCCGTTTCACATGTGAGGAAATGAGGTTTCATAGATATCTGGGGATTTGCTCAAGTTCACAAAACTGGTAGGATTCAGAACAAGGAGATCCAGGCTTGTAACGCCCAGTCAAGTGCACCTTTGAAACATAACCGCACACTGCTTTTTTACTGTATGTGTGTGCAGGAGGATGGAATCCCTGAGCAGATGGAATTCCTCCACAGTCCCCTGAGTTCTGAACGTCCCTTGGATTCAGTCTCTCAGTATAAGCTTTCTCTTCAGCTTCTTTGACCTCAGTCCATTGTGCTAGTTTCCTTACTTAAAGTATTTTGTTGCCCAAATATGTGCACACTCAAGAAAACTAGAATTGTCAAATCGCTTGCTGTAGAGATGACCATAGACCAGCCAATGACCCTGTCTTGCCAGACGGATGGTAATGGCTGCAAAAGCACTAATGGGCCACAGACCATCCTCTACCCTGCTGACCTGCACTGGAGAGCAATAAATAGAAGAAAAACCTCAAGGCTTAATTATAATTATCATAAATTGAAATTTATGCTAACTAGCCTACAGCCAAAACAAAGAGGGAACATTCTCTGAACACTCTGCTAAACTTTGAGCTTAAAATGATCTTACAGTAACAAGCTATAAATAAATCACATCTTCCACAATATGTGTGAAAACAGTGAATGAGCATCTATAAAATATGGTTTAATCCAAGTAACTTCTCATTTTTGCAAATATTAATTTGTCACCAAATCAGGAGGAGAAATTGGATCTCTCAGAGTCTGGCTATGGGGCAAGATGTCAGGGAAGAGGGGTTTGCAAACGTTTACTTTATTACAAATAAATTCATTGTTAATTAGGAGAATGATTAGCTTAATGATGAGGGCATACAGGAGGGCGACTGGAGAGAAAAAGTGGGAAGAGATATGGCTAGAATATTTTGGAAATACTGGAGATATTCTCTAATCAGCATTTAACAATGCTGTAAAGATGAAAAGCTTGGAAGCAATAAAGAATGATCTAAATCACTGCTACACAGAATGTGGTCAATGGACCAACTGCATAGAATTCATGTGAAGCTTGTCAGAAATGCGGAGTCATCAGATCCACTAAATCAAAATCTGCAATTTGACAAGATCCCAGGTGATTCTAATGCACATTAAAATTTGTGTCTCAGGAGGATACTGGGTGACTGACAAGCGTTTGAGGATAAACGATCAATAAGAAAACAGCACAGCCAGGGCAGCCAACTGGGATTTTTTTGTAGTAGTCCAAGTGATTGATGATAAGGACCAAACTGTCGCTGGAAATAGAACGGAGGAAATAGATTTGAAAGACGTATCACAAATAGAAAGAATGGCCAGGCATGGTGGCTCGTGCCTATAATCTCAGTCTGGGGTGGGAGTATCACTTGAGCTCAGGAGGTCTAGCCTGTAGTGAGCTATGATTGGTCTACTGTACTTAAGCCTGGGTGACAAACTGAGTCTCTGTTTCCAAAAAAAAGAAAAAGAAAACTGATTAAAGAATATCTGTGTAAAGGAAGAATTAAGATGAAGTTCTGAGGCTTCTATTTTGGGTCATCTTTCAAGCAAACGGTTGTTTATCTTATATCCTCACAACCTATTTCAAATCTGGCACTGAGAGGGTATGCACTACATGTAAGTTGAATGACTGCGTTTGCTATCCAGATCATAGGATTTCAAATTACGTTCCATTAATCCCTAGGAATCTGCGGAGTTACTTTGGGAGTTGAAAAGAGGAAGTCGAATGGGTAGTGCTCCAAGTCCTTACTCCCAAACTTTATTTGCAAAACAAACAAAAACAACAAACATCATATTTTCTTAACAAAATCTTGTGCAGTTTGTCCACTGACCATATTCTAAGTAGCAATGATTTTGGTCACTGTTTTTCTACCTATGAATGCCTCATTTTCAGAGCATCATTCAATGCTCATTGGAGACTATCTCCAATCTAACCATAGGACTTGAAGTCTAATTTCTGGTCTGTTACCCTCCATGTTCTTGGATTCATGTTATTCCTTGAGGTATTGAGACATAAAATTTGGACACACTTGGCCTTATTACCAGCAACCTCTAGAATAATGGAGGGGAGAAGTGAGCATTGTTTAAAATAGACAGTTTGCTCTTCGATAATAAAAGATAAAGGTGATCCTATCAAATTTATATTAAGAAAACAATACAATAGGAAAAATACATTATAAATGCGGATAAATACAATGAGATTTATCTATAATATTAAAAAAATTAAAATCACCTATATGGTTAATAAGCAAAAATCATAAATGAATTATGGCACATTTGGTTTATACAGTAAAAGGCAAAGTTGTGAATAATGGTTATGAAGATCAAGACTCCACATATTACAAAGTTTATAATAAAAAGATAACCAAATAGTGAAGAATATAAAATATTAGATAACTATGGTTGCAATTATATAAATTCATGTATGCATATGATCAAAAGGTAGAAAGGTATATGGATAAATAAGATTGAGGTAAAATATAGACACATGAATCATCAGTAAATTTCAGGTTCTAACTTGCAAATATGAATACATCTGAATGCAATGCATTCTTACTGCTTCTACCATGGCTACCCTGATTCAAGACTTCATCTCTGAATTTGAGCATCCTAACTGCCTCCATACAGCCCCTCTTATGATACGCCTTTGTCTTCTGTAGCTAAATATTTTACATATAAATTAGATCTTGTCATACCCTGTGCTTAAATTCTACCTCTGTCATTCCATTATACCTAGAATATAATTCAAATTTCTAACTCTAGATCAGCAGTTCTCAATTTGACTTCAGGGGCTCTTTAAATTCCTAAAAAATATTGAAGAATCCAAAAAGCTTGTTTATGTAGGTTATATCTGCTGATATCTACTGTATTTGAAATTTAAAAATGAGAAATATCAGAAACAGTAGTTTACTAATTTGTTTATAAAAGGCACTAGTAAACATATTTCATGTTAAGAACATATTTTTTATGAAAAAATATTATACTAACTTCCTCCAAAATCTAAAAAGTGTGCCATTGTTTTATATTTTGCAAATCTTTTTACTGTCTGGCCTAATATAAGACAGCTGGATTATCCTATCTACTTCTGCATTTAATCCATTTTGATACGTTATTTCATTGAAGGGTGTAAAGAAAATCTAGCCCTGACAAACATGTTCAAAAAGTCATGGATATCTTAGCAGCATATTCAGATAATTGGGGATATTTTTATTTGATACAACATGTAAGTGGTAACGTCTTCAGAGTTAGTTGCAATGTGGAATCTGAAGCTTTATCAGTGAACCTTTTGTACAGTGCTATAGTAAAACATATTGTTCTGTCTTGAACTTTGAATGAATCTTTTTCCCAGGGATGATTTTTGATATTACGGATTAAACATTGGAAACTACAGGTTCACTGAGTTATGCAGAACTTTTAAATGTTGGCATATTTTATTATATAGTATCAAAACATATTTATTAATTTCACCAATTTCATCAGTATTGGACCCCTGTCAAGCAGCTCATGGAAGTTGATACAAGTTTTCCAAAAAGTTCTAATATTCTCTTGAAAGTTTAAATGTTATCATTAGCAACAAATAATGTCATTTGTTTTCCTCAAAGCGATGAAGCTCACTTTTGAAATGACAGGTTCATTTTTAAGAAAATGCTTGCTAAATACCTGAGTCTGAATAACTAATTTGTAAGACATTACTTGTTTCAAGTAAAAACAGCGTTCCATGAAAAACATTGCAAGCAAAGCTTACTATTCAATTGCCCCGGTGCTTTTCCTTGGGACAACCATTTTATCTGAGTATGCGGCAGAGGTATTTAGCATGTATTTCTCATCTCATTAAAAAGAATGTTAAAAAGATGTGTACTCATAGCTCAAGATTTAATGCAATTAATAATTTCACTGCTTTACCAAGGTCATTCTTAAGTGAACCTGGCATTATGTGTGCTGGTCTGAATGGCAATGAGAATACAGGGGCCAGAAGAGTTTAGTGTCCCCACCTTGAAAGGAACTAGGGCTCCACCATGGCTTCCATCATCAGTGTAAATATTAACACACTAAAATAGCTTTGACCTTGAAGACACCCCTGACAGGTCTTGGGATCTCCAGGGATCTGTGAGCTATACTTTGTGAACAATGCTACCTACTTAGCCACACCATCTGCTACGAGTCTCCTGCCTCCCTCTGCCCCAGACACAAGCACTTTCTTTAACACACTCATCTTATGTCAGCCTCAGTGACTCTACATTTGCAGTTCCTTCTACTGGTGATCCTCCCATCTGTGAAGTTCACCTCCTTATTACTAGTAGCTTCTGTTCAAGGGATATCTCCTCCAAGATGCTTTATCTGACCCACTTATCTACAAGAGGCTCTGTCTTTCCCAGCAGAGCCTTGGGAAATTCTCATACTCTGCTCTACTTTCTCCATACCACTCATCACTAACTAGAATTACATTATGTATTTACTGACTTATTTGTGAATTGTCTGCTTCCCTGCACTCAAATATAAGCTCTATGAAAGCTAAGTCTGTTTTATTTGCCACCAGAGTTCTAACACGGTACTCAAAAATACTGTCTGAACAGATTAATTTAGTTTAAAAAAAGCCCTTAAACACTGTTGCTATGCTATTTTTTAATGAATAAAGGAGAGTTTTCTAAATCAATGGGGTCCAGTAAAAATATGTGATCCCAGTGTGATGATTCATGCCTGCAATCCCAGCAATTTGTGAAGATGAGTTGGGAGGATCAATTGAGCCCAGGAATTTGAGGCTGCAGTAAGCCGTGATTGTGCCACTGCACTCCAGCCTGGGTGACCCAGCAAGACATCATTTCTAAAAAAAGAAGAAGAAGAAGAAACTAGATCACAGCGTTTGCTTTCTCCCATACGTAATGAAATGAAGAAAAACACTATGAACAGTAGCTAGTAATGAGAATAACAATAATTATCAGAAGCAACTTAATAAGAAAAGAGTCCAACTAAATAACTTAAGTTTTGCTAAAATGGTGGCCATGATTAAACAGAACAACCACTCCCAATCCAACCCCTAGAAATGGTACTAGGGGAAAAAAGGTGAGCTGCCAATTTACTGAGAATCTTCACTGATACCTCCTAATTTGTAGAGGATTAGAACAAGGAGGTGAGCGGACAGCGTAGCCCTTAACTAACACTGCTGGATCTCAGCAGAAATAAAATAAATCCCCCACAGCACCACGCTGATTAGAGGAAATAATTTTAAGTCTCCACACAGCATCTAGAGTGACCTTTCTAAAATGCAATTCTGATCATGCTACTCACTTATTTGAAATCCTTCACTGGTACACCTCAACCTCAGGGTAAATTCCAAGCTCGTCAGCGGCTCGTCAGCGGCTCATCACACAGGTTCATTGTGGCTTGGATCTGTGTCCTCCCTGGATCTTTACCCACCTTCATCTTCATCTTCCCATATGCGTAATTCACCTTTAACAAACTGAACAAGCTGCAGTTCCCCAAATTAGAAATCTCTGTACCTTTAACTAAGGCACTCCATCTGCCCGGAATACATATCTTCTCTTTTCCAACCTAGCTCCAAAAATCCTCCAAATTCAACTCAGTAACCTACTGAAAACCTTTCCTCTTCACTCAGTTTATCTAATATTGCATGCCTGTATTTATGCAATGTCCTGTGAATGCCTAAAGGGTATGCATACACAGTACTACAACTGCGGCTTTCCTTGTATATCTTGCTGACTAAAATACAAAGTTCTTGAGGTCAGGAACAGCGTCTTTAATTGCTTTGTCACCAGAGTCTAACATAATGGCCACTTCATGGTTTACACAGTAAGTAGCTGAAGAACAAGTGAATTAATATGTTTAGATTTGTTATTTACTGATTCTCATCACATCAATGCCTAATAGATACATTATAAAAGAAACTTGATAATGAGACAAAAGCCTTCTAACTAGATGGCAAAATAATTTCATTTGAAGATCTTTCAAAGTCATGGATTTGAAGTCATCTGAAATAATTGATAACAAAATAGATAATTAAAGACCTGAATTTGTGTGTTTGAGAGGGGTGTGTATGTGTGTGTGTGTGTGTGTGTGTGTGTGTGTGTGTGTGTGACTAAAACATCAGGAAAATGTCCACAGCTCCTGCCTTATTATAATGTCAGTAGCTGGTATAACCTGTTGTCTATAGAGATAACAGCCAATCTTCCTGGAGAAGCACCAGAGCAACCTGAAAATTCAGAGTCCACTGGTAATTAGGAGGGGAGAGGAGGTAAACGGAAAATGGAATGGGTGGCTATAGAAATATACCAGTTTCTAACCTTCCATCTCTATTCTAGCAGGTGCCAACAATGAGCAGCTCAGAATTCACTTCCAGGCAAAATAAACAAAGTAACCACCCCTATCTATTTTTAAATAGAAATTAAGCAAACTAGTGTCAGAAGAAAGATTTAAGGTCAAGTTGTCAGTCTATTTCACATCTAAACATTTTAAACTTAATTGACATGAGAGAAAACATAATTCAGGAAACAAAAGAGAACTTTAAAAATTATTCAGATGATAATTACAATAAAAGCCCAGACTTCACCATTATTCAACATATCTGTGTAAAAAAACTTCACTTGTACCCTTTAAATTTATACAAATAAAAACATGAATTATTATCCTTGTAGAGGTTTAAGAAGATACTACCACCATCAAATAAGAATAGATCCCATGAGATAAATCATATGTNTAAATTTATACAAATAAAAACATGAATTATTATCCTTGTAGAGGTTTAAGAAGATACTACCACCATCAAATAAGAATAGATCCCATGAGATAAATTATAATTATCTCTCATAATTGTAAAATTATCAAATTAAAAATTGAAATTAAAAGTTAGGGATACTTTTTAGGAAATTTCCTAGAATGGAGACAGAAGAAAGGAGACATGAAGCATGAGGTAAAATTTAAGAGAGGAGGATATTTAATCTAGGAAAGCCAACATTGGGCCAATATGAATTCCAAAAAGAAAAAAAAATAGAGGGAAGGTATTGTAGGCCATTCTCTGCTGCTTTAACAGAACACTGCTGGATGGGTAGTTTATAAAGAGAAGAAATTTATTTCTCACAGTTCTAGAGGCTGGGAAGCCTAAGAGCATGGTACTGGCATCTGGCAAGGGCCTTCGTGCTGCATTACAACATCGCAGAAGAATGGCACACCTAAGCAAGTGCATGAGACCGTGAAGGGCACCAGGGGTGGGACTCCATTTATTACAACATACTCTTGAGATATGTAACCTGCTTCCATGATAACAATATTAGCCCATTCATGAGAGTGCCACACTTATAGCCCAATCACCTCTGAATGGGTCCCACTTTTCAACATTGTTGGTTTGGGAATTAAGTTTCTAACATGTAAACTTTTGGAGAACACATTCAAACCACAGCAATAGAACATAATCAAACAAATAACAGAAGAAAAATGTTAAGACCAGATGAAAATAAAGAGATGCAATGCCTTGGCACATCTTTGTGATATTTAGAACAATCAAGATTAGCAAAAAATTCAAAAAGTATCTGGAGCAAAATAAAACATGAAGATGATCTACAAACTACTGAATTTCAACGTTTCACTAACAACACTAGATGCTAAAAGGCAATGAAATGATGCATTCAACGTACTAAGGGGACATTCCATTTTCCTAGAATGCTATGCCAAACCAAATTATCAATTAAGTGTGAGGATAAAACATTAACATGCTAAAGGACTCCAGGAATCAGAAAATCTTCCTCCCAGGCACCCCTTCTAAAGCTCTGAGAGTATGCACTCCATCAGTGGGACATACATTGCTCACTTTACTAAAAATGGCAACCCTCAGTAAAAAGACATACGCTTCAAACCATGAAAAGACATGAAGGAATCTTAAATGTATGCTGCTAAGCAAGTCTTAAAGGGCTGCATACTATATGGTTCCAACTATATGACATTCTGGAAAAAACAAAACTAGAGATAGTAAAAAGATCAGTGGTCACCAGGGTTCAGGGCAAAGGAAAGAGGGATAAATAGGAGGGTATGAGATTTGGGGGAATTCAACTGTTCTGCACAATTATGTAATGATGGACAAATGTCATTATATATTTGTCAAAGTTTACAGAAGCTACCATACAAAGAGTGAAGCCTAACATAAACTATGGATCTTAATTAAGAATAGTGCATGAATATTCATTCCTGGATTACAACAAATGTACCATACGAATGCAATATATTAATAATAAAGAAAACTGTGGTGGAATAAGTAGTACTTGGGAACTCCCTACTTTCTACTCACTTTCTTTTACAAACCAAAAACTGCTGTAAAATATAGTAACCCTCACCTCCGCCACTATCTCTGCTGGTCTCCTTTCCTCTGTTCTCCTTTGTCCTTTGGATTCCTATATAGCCCCATCACCTTCTAACATGCCTATGTAATTTACCCATCTTTTATTGTTTATTATGTTTTTCTGGCTTCAATAAAGGTTCCACAATCATAGGGATTTTGTCTGTTTTATATACAAGTGTATCACAAATACCTAAAATAGTGTCTGGTATATAGTAGGTATTCAAAAATGCTTGTTAAATAAATATAAGAACAAAGTCCAAAAATGAAAGAAAAATAAGACCAAGGATTCTTGGAAACCAGAAACATTACTCAGGATATCCATGAAAGTTGCTACTATTATTACTACTATACTACAATGCTGATTATGAAAGTGTAGTTCAATAAAAAATAAAATAGTAATTGACCTTCTAGAAGGTCATGATAAAGCTGACACAATTTGGAAGTTAGAGAAAGAGATAGAAAATGTCTAAAGATGACATTACCCATAGGTTTGTTTTAAGGAATCACGAAATATTGACTAAACGTGATGGAACAAGGAATAGAGGTTCAAATAGTTTGTCAAAAGGTAACCAAGAGAATATAATAAAGACAATCATCAGTTTAGAGACAGAGAGGAAAGGAAGGCTTGGGAAAATCAAATAATGCTTCATTTTTCAAACTAAAGAGTCCAAGAGTACCATCTAAATTTTCCAAATCAAGACCTAAGTGTATAAATCTACAGTTTAGCATTATGGAGGTAACCACCAGCAGAACCAGGAACTTCATTTCAGAACAACTTTATGGGATAAGTGCTATCATTTTGCCTTCTTTATACTGTGTCATAGCAAAGTTAAGTAATTCCCTTTAAGTAAGATACAAACTCATTTGTCCGGATTCCAAAGTTTGTGCATCATACTGCCTCCTAAACTATCAATGAATAAATAAAGGTCCCCCCAATAAGTTTTAACTGCCCAAGGGCAAAACCAGCCTTATTGTTGGAACACAATACATATCCACTGGTTGGACCATGCCCAGAAACAACCATCCATTTGTTTCTCTGTTCCTCAGTGGTAGGGTAACACACATAAGTTCAGTATAGATGCAATCATTCAAACCAAAACAAGAATTCACTCAAAATAGCCAATTTCTGTTACATAATTTGGGGAAAGTGTATAGGTCATTGAGTGAAGCCATAGCTCTTCTCTAGGAGACAGACTATGAAACACGATACCAATTCTAACAGGCAATTAAAAAAATGTTGGAGTCAATCAGAGCTGAGACCACCAGTCATTAACAAAGCGACAAAGGCAGCATTAACCTTGCTGTAGACCCAGGGGATTCCCCACGTTATTCTCTGCCCTGCCCCTAAGAACACATCTGAAAGCAAACAGAATGAACTCTGCATCAAGTAAATAGCTTTTAAACAAGTGTTTTATCATTTTAGACAACTTACCAATAAAAAATGGTAAAACAGAAAGCACATATTGGGATCATAAACTCTCTATCCATTCTACAGTCATTTCAGCCAAAATGTGAAAATAAATGTTTTCTAAAAGCTTGTGCACAGAAAGGATAGAAAATAGAAATCCATCCTTTTCAGAAATAAGTAAAATGATTTTAGCATGAATGTTGCCTCATAAGACAACTTAGAAACTACAAAACGACTCTGAATGAAGGATAGGCATTATAAAATGTTCCCTAATGAATTAGAAGTTCAAAAATGCTTTCAGACATTTCCTTTTTATCTGATCACTTCTTTTAATAGGAGCACAATATAGGTGAATAATTAAATTATTACTGTCTTAATCCAGGCATTCTAATGCATACAACTTTAAAAACCTGCACATGTACTCTCTGAACCTATAAAAATAAAGTATAGCACATATAATTATGAATAGTACATAATCCTTGATAATGGTTAGAAACGACTATGTTACTAGTTTTAAGGAATGTTACTCATACCTTGCTTCATTGTGTCATTTAATTTGTTCTTCTATTCCTCATATTTCTTGATGAGATTCACTTATTTGTTAAAGATATGTCATGGTTGAAGCTGGGAACTTCATATTGAATCAGAAGGCGTATGTCTGGTTATTTCATTTTTAGTGATTCTAAGATGGATCAGTGTGTTTAGGTGATGAATATCAAAGTGAAGCAAGCAGACACATCTAGAACGTGAAACATTCCAGAGGACAACTGACCCCGTTTCTTCAATTGATTTACTTAGGGCATAAAAAAAGGGGAAGGGATATTGCTATAGATAAAAAATAATCAATGGATGTAACAACCAAATGTAATGTGTGGACCTTGTTTGGATCCTGATTCAAACTAATTAACTGTTAAGAAAAATTAAAAATAATAATAATAATTTAAAAAGAAATGTTACTCATACCAAGCAAGTAAAAAGACAGAATGTTTACAGAATTTCTTTTTACTACCTGTCAGGTAGTGAAAAAAGGCGATAGTTTTGTACACAAGAAAATATTCTTTTGTAGTATTTTTTGTAAATAACTTTGAAGTTGCTATCTGATATACAGAATGTATTAAAGAGATTAAACATACATACTTCTTTTAGTTGCTCTAACAAACTTAATCAACTCATACTATTCCAAATGCTTCCCATAAAAAAAGCGAATAAGAATTAGTTTGCAATCATGCCCATCACCACAGATAAGACATATTTAATTAATATTTCATTTGTTTTAGTCAGAAAGAAATTCAGGAGGTTGTAGATCTCATTGCTTTTATTTCAATAAAAAAAATCTCTTTAGGAGAAGACCTCTCCTACAAGGGAAAGGAAGCATTTCAAGGAAACCCAAATGGTCAGAGAAAAGAGAGCCTTTAAGAAAGGTGCATGGTTTTCTATTCCTGTACTAGTTTGCTAAAGATAATAGCCTCAAGCTCCATCCATGTCCCTGCAGAAGACATGATATCACTGTTTATTATGGATCCACATAATTCCATAATATATGTGTACCACATTTTCTTTATCCAGTCTGTCACTGATGGGCATTTCAGTTGATTCCATGTCATTGCTATAGTAAATAGTGCCACAATGAACATTGGTGTATATGTGTCTCTATGGTAGAATGATTTATATTCCTCTGGAATACACCCAAATACTGTACATTTTCACTTACAAGTGGAAGCTAAATGATGAGAACTCATGGACACAAAGAAAAGAACAACAGACACTGGGGCCTACTAGAAAGCAGAGGGTGGCAGAAGGGAGAAGAGCAGGAAAAATAATTAATTTGGTACTAGGCTTAATACCTGAGTGATTAAATAATCTGTACAACAAACCCCTGTGGAACAAGTTTACCTATGTACCAAACCTGCACATGTCCCCCAAGCCTAAAATAAAAGTTAAGAAAAAAAAATGTAGCTAACACCTAAAAATAAGAAAGGAGAAAGGTGCACAGCCTACTACAGTTAGCTGCGTTTCTATGTCAAGGAAAATATGAAAGACCAATGTGGTAGATCGGATCACTGTTCCCCATGTCTGTCCTCTCCCCTGATCTCCCTGGGAAGATCTTTCTTGGTTCCACTGTTGTTAGGCTGGCCACATGATTTTGTTGTTGCTGTTGTTGGAGACAGGGTCTTGTTCTGTCACCTATGCTGGAGCACAGCAGCCCAGTCAGAGCTCACTGCAGCCTTGACAGTCCAGGCCCAAGTGATCCTCCCACCTCAGCCTCCTGAATAGTAGCTGGGACCACAGGTACGTTCCACCACACCTGGCTTAAAAAAAAAAAATAGAAATAAGAGTCTTCCTGTGATGCCCACTTGGGTCTCAAACTCCTGAGTTCAAGTGATCCTCCCATCTTGGCTTCCCAAAGTGCTGGGATTACAGACATGAGCCACTGTGCCCGGCCTGTCCATTTGATTTTTTTCAGCCAATGGAATGTAGGTGAAAGTGATGATACGCCAGTTCTAAGCAAGGCCTCTTGCCCATCTGAGAGCTTCCAGTCGCTGCCTTAAAAAGAGCCTGCCCATGTGTCCCTCTGGTCTTAGAAGAATAAGAAATATATAGAGCAGACCTGAACCTCACCATGGCTCTGAACCAAAACTGATTGAACCAGGACCTGATGGCTGAACCACAGAAATTCACAGGTCTATGTGTGAGAAAAATGCCTATTGTGTATGCCATTAGACTTTGGTCATTTGTTATGCTACATTGTTGTGGCAATAGCTGAGGTTAACATCTAAAAATTTTGAAAGCTATTTAGGTTATCAGTCCACCAAGACTATAGTAAATGCAATTCTTTTAAATGTGTTCATTGCGATTCTAATGCAAATGATTACTCTGAACCAATAAGAGTTCTTCTGCTGCTTTATCCCATGCATATAAAGAAAACTGAAGATGTAAATTAAACTTTTACTCAAAAATAATATTTGATAACATGTATATTTCAACAAAATATATCAGGAAGGGACAATGTTTTGCTATTTTTTTGACAATCCAGAAGAATACTACTCAACATGTAACCATTTAATTGATAATTATTGAACACCTATTAAGTACTCAGTAGATGGGTGAATATAGACATTAGAAGTATAAGTTAAGTAAATGGGCATTTGTCAGCCACAAAGTAAGGATGATATAAATGTTGGCTGGGCATGGTAGCTCACGCTTGTAATCCTAGCACTTTGGGAAGCTGAGGGGGGCAGATCACTTGAGATCAGGAGTTCAAGACCAGCCTGGCCAACATGGTGAAACCCCATATCTACTAAAAATGCAAAAAAGAAAAATTAACTAGGTGCATACTTGTAGTCCCAGCTACTTGGGAGGCTGAGGCAGGAGATGCGCTTGAACCCAGGAGGCAGGGGTTGCATTGAACCGAGATTGCCCTACTGCATTCCAGCCTGGGTGACAAAGGGAGACTCCGTCTCAAAAAAGAAAAAAGTTAATGCTGTTAGTATCTTCGTCATCATCATCTAGACAAACAACAGAGTGTACTAGAGTAACAATGCAACAAAAGAACTGGTAAAATGAAATGCTGCACAGAATTTCATTAGGAGTTTATGGCATAAAGAGCCTCTGTCTGCTTTAGGGAGTCTGAATAGTATCTTAGAGCATGTATTAGTCTGTTCTTACACTGCGACAAAGACACATCTAAGGCTGGGTAATTTATGAAGAAAAGAGGTTTAACCGACTCCCTGTTCTGCATGGCTGGGGTGGCCTCAGGAAACTTACAATCATGGCAGAAGGGGAAAAGGCATGTCTTATATGGCAGCAGGTGAGAGAGAGCATGTGACAAAGGAACTGTCAAATACTTATAAAACAATCAGATCTCACCTCCCACCAGGTCCCTCCCTCAACACATGGGGATTATGGGGCTGGTGGGGACACAGCCAACCATACCAGAGCAGGTAGCATGTAAGATGGAAGGAGAAAGATGAGCAAGCGTGTGCAAAGACAGAGCAGGGAAAAGGCATCCTAGCATATGTAAATGCATAAAACATGAATGTGCTCAGCATGTATAGGAAAAAATAAAGCAAAAGCAACTTTTCAAAATTGTGAACAAGGCCATCTCTTCATGCCTACCATTAGCAAGGCGCTCGCTAACTGAATGCTTCAAATCATGGTCCAATCCCCACAATTTGGACTTAGAAAGTCTCCTAGTGTACTGTGGACTCATTCAATCATTAATAATTGCTGTCTTCAATTCTTATAAAGGAATAACAAGGAACCCCACAGATTTTAATTTTTATTAGAGCTGCATATTCCTAGTTTATTCAAGTTTACCAATATTTGGCATTCGCAAACTAATGTTATATTATTCCTAATGTTAATGTGGATAGGGAAGGCGTGTGCAGCAGCCAATCAACTGCAAGGCTCCTACCTTCCAGGCAAAGGTGCACATAAAGATAGATCAAATTCTTGACAATTTCAGAAAAGATACTTTGTTTTTAGTGCATAATCACTGTTGCCCAGAGGTGGCTCTGACTTTCAAATACTAATAAAGGTTTTTATTAGAAATTACTATTAGTTTACCTTCATCATTATTAGTCATCATCCCCTGAACTGCTTGCTACTAGGCAATCACTTGCATGCCTAAGAGCATCTCAAATTTGACTTGTCAAAAGTCAAACACTTTGATTAATAACTCCTCTTCAAGATCACTACAGTGAATAAATAAAAGGTACCTTACTCAGGGTTACCAGATTAGTCTGCTCAAGCTGCCATAACAAATGCCACAGACTGGTGGCTAAAAAAAGAGGCATTTATTTCTCACAGTTTGGAGGCTGAAAGTCCAAGACGGAGGTGCCAGCAAGGTAGGATTGCTTCAGAGGCCTCCTCTCTTCTCTTGGCATCTAGGCAGCCACCTTCTCGCTGTGTGCTCATATGACCTCCTCTATGTGCACATCCAGACATAGAGTGATCTCTCCTCCTCTTCTTCTAAGGCCACTTATCCTATCAGATTAGGGCCTACCTTTATGAGCTCATTCAACCTTAATTATGTCCTAAAAATCCCATCTCCAAATACAGTCACATTGGAGGTTAGGGTTTTATCATGAATTTGAGGAGTAGGGGATGCAATTGAGTCCCTAGCAGCCCCCTATAGAAAATGGCATCTCCATGCATCCCAATGGCCAGAGCAAGAGAAGCCGTGAAGTTGAACTCCTTCCAAACTTTATATCTCACGTTGAATTAATCCCCAAATCCTGCTGGGTGTACCTTCAGTATAAAGCCCAAATCCAGGAAGTTCTCACTTGCTCTACTCCCGTCAGCCTACTCCATGCTGGTATCACTGAATCTGAGGGTTATGACCATTGACTCCTATTCATCTGTCTGTCCCCTCTTCTGACCCTGCCATTCTACTCTTGATACTACATCCACAGCCAATGTTTGAAAAATCAGTCATATCATGTGACTTCCTTACTCACATCCCCACTGCTTCCTATCGCACTGAGGCCCCGCAAGACTCATGGTCAGACTCCTGCCCACCCTCCAAGTGCAGCTCTTCCAACTCTCCTCTCCTGCACCATTGCAACCACACTGCACTCCTTATTCTTCCTCACATGCTTCTAAAACATCGTTGTCTCGGAGCCTCTTCTCTGCTTGGAAACTTTCCTTCAATAGTCATAGGTCTGGTTCTCATCGCATCTCAACAATCTAGGCCTCTGCTCAAAGATGGCCACCTACAATACCACTTCCATCATCACTCTATTTAAAAATCTTCTTACCTTAGTTTGTGTAAGTACACCCTATGATGTTCATAATGAAATCACCTGACAATGCATTTCTCAGAAAGTTTCCCCATTTTTAAGCAACATATGACTGTAGTTCTCTGTTGCCTCAAATAAATTATAGACAGTATGATGTTTTTAAAGAAAAGATACAAGAGTTCAAAGAATATTTAAGACAATGTAAAGAAACAAAAAGTAACCTGGCAGAGCTCAGGCAAGAAGTGGAAGAGGAAGATAAATTAAAAAGTTACAAAAACTAGAATTTATATACATTAAATATGTCAGTATCATGGTGAAAATTACATGAAACAAAATGGAAATTAGCAAAGTTGTTTAAATGATTATGGCAATACATACAGACATGAAAAGAAAAGAAAACCCCAAATGAGCAGTATTGGTATTCAGAAGTGGAGAACAGGGGAAAGGATAAATTTTTAAAAAGTGTTCAAAGACAAGATAGAAAAAACTTTCCTAAAATAAAGGCTGGAATCTTCAGATCTTTCCCCAGAAAAAAAAATTCAGAGAAAGATCAAGGCCAAAATATATCGTGAAAAGGCACTGAACTTCAAGGATAAGGAGAGATATAACATAGGCATCCAGTAGAGCGGGGAGGGGAAAGAAAGGCATTTAAAAAGAGAAAAATACAGTTTGATCTCAGATTTATCCAAAGCAACACACACAGCTATATGATACTGCAGTAGTCCATAGAATTTCAAGGAAAATACTTTTTTCAATAACTTTGGAATCATCCAATTGGTGTAACAGAATGATATTCACAAGTATATAAGAACCCAAGGGAAGACAATGTGTATGATACTGTCCTTAAAACTTTTGAGAAATAGTATCACTGTTCCTGTGGTAGAAGATCTGCCCATCATACAAAAAAACCCCAAAAAAGTAATGAGAGGTTAAAGATCAGAAACGAGAGAGGAAGAAAAAAATAACTCTCATTATTTATAGATGATTAATTACCCACAGAAGAAAACCAACAGAATCAACAAATAAACCACTGGAATTAATAAGAGGGTTCTGTGAGGTTGACTGATACAAAATCAACTTAAAATAGAACTAATAAACCATTCACACTAGCAACAAATGTATAAAATGTGTAGTCAGTTAAAAATGGTTCATGATTGCCTAATGTATAATAGAAAAATTTTAAACTCACTGAAGAACATACACACACAAAAAAATAGATAGTTCATATCTATCTATTCAATGGGAACACTGGATATTAAGAAGCAGTCAATTATTCATTAATCAATATAAAATTCAGTGCAACCGCAATCAGAGTTCCAAATGGATTTCTGGAGAATTTTGATAAACTCATTCTATAACTTATTTTAAAATTTTAATAAAAGTTTCAAGAACAGTTAGTTCAACATTGCGAAAGAAAAGCAGACAGAGTGCTTGCCCTAAGAGGTATTTTTAGAATGTACCAGAGTCATAGTAACAAATACAATATGGTACTGGGGCAAGAAAAGGAGTTTCTAGATATAATTCTATAGAGAATGTCCTTGCCGACATTCCCCAGCACTACACTGGAAAGTGCCAACGAGACAAGAATACCTACTTTCACTACTCCTATTCAACACGGTTCTGGAAGTCCCAGCCAGAGCAATTAGGAGAGAAAGAAATAATCTCTCTCTATATATAACTATATGTCTTTCTATATATAGAGATTTATAAATGAAAGGAGTTTCTAGATTCTAGATATAGTTTTGTACATATAGATATATAAAGTTGGTGCATTAAACTAATTGAGAAATATTAGTCTGTCTAGTAAATAATGTTGGGGAACTTAGTTCATTATCTGGATAAAAGTAAAACTGAATTCCTGTCCAACAGAGTATATAAAAGTGGATTTCAAATCAAAGTGTGGGAATGAAAACAATCAAGTTAAATGCAAAATGACAGAAAAGATTGTCATAACTTAGGAATGCAAAAGGACTTCTTAAACATAAGCCTCAAGGCACAGACATAAACCCACGTTGACAGATTTGATTAAATTAAAAAATTCTGTTCACCTAAGGACACTAAGTGCAAAGTTTACAGACAAACAAACATTTGTTCAGAGATTGGAGGTGTTCCCAATCTAACACCAACAGGGGAATCATATCTAGAATGCCCACAAATCAAAATCAAACAAATAAAAACAAGAAACCTAATTTTTCAAATGGGCTAAGTATATATGTAGGCAATTCAATGAAGGAAGAAACTCAAAAGCTAGAAAGCTCAAATTCATTAGTTACTAGAGAAATTCAAGTTAAGATAACATTGAGTCCTTACTTTAAACCCCTAAGATTGTGAAAAACTAGAGAGCTGCCTAATGTTAGCTATTGGGGGGATGAGGTTGTGGGAATCCTCCTGCACTGATGATAAAGCTTACACAGCTGCGGTCACCCTGGAGCATAAAGTGGCTATTAGTAAAGTCTATCACATTGCACAACTCTGACCCAGCAACTTCTAGATATAAATTTCTAAAAAAAGATTCACTCAGTTTCATATATATAAGCATGTCCATCTCAGCATGGTCAGTGGTGGCAGAGTGTTTAATACAATCCAGGTCTCCATGAACACAGTGCTGAAAATATAAAACATGTAGGAAAGGTAGATAAGGTGACCATGCACCTCAGTGTGCTGAGTCAATACCAACTTACATCTAGACTATTGTCCTGGTGTAATCAATAGGCCCTTTTCAGTTCCCAAAGCATCCAATTTTGGACAACAAGCTATACAGAATACTGTGCAGTGGCAAAAGCAACAATCGATGATACATGCAGAAACATAAGTAAAAGCTATGAATATATAGAGTGAAAAGCAAGAAATTCAATGAGGCCTTTACCACAATGTTACTTATGTAAAACACCAACACTTATGTTTTACAAGACAGCAAAAACTCATCAAATGCACGAGATATACATCAAACACATTAGAATTCTTATCTGTGGAGTAGAGTGAGAAGAATGGCAATAGGGAATAAAATAGAATTAATAACAACATTAATAAAATAATGATAATAAATTTTTTAAAAGAGGGATTCTGTCACATGAACTAAGGAGCAGGAACTACTCATTCTCTGTGGTTGAAAATTATGTTGGGTGTTCAAAAGCCAACATGCTAAGGCTATCAATAACAAAGGAATCTCACAGAGTGGGCATCATTCCTCTGCCACCTCCATTAGAACTGCTGCTACCCATTGTGGGGAAAGTTGAGGACAGGTCACATCATCGGATTCCTGGCAGACAATCCCCAGCACCAGGCTGGAGAGTGGCAATAAGACAAGGATGCCTACTTTTACCACTCCTATTCAACACAGTTCTGGAAGTCCTAGCCAGAGCAATTAGACAAGAGAAAGAAATAAAGTGTATACAAATTGGAAAAGAAGAAGTCAAGCTATCACTGTTTGCATATGATATGATTACACACTCAGAATATCCTAACGACTTATCCAACAGACTCCTACGTTTGATAAAAAAAATTCAGTAAAGTCTCTGGTTACAAAATCAATGTACACAAATCAGTAGCACTGCTGTACCCCAACAACCAAGGTGTCAATCAAATCAAGAACTCAATTCCTTTTACAACAGCTGCAAAAAATAAAATAAAAATAAAATACCTAGGAATATATTTAATTAAGGAGGTGAGAGATCTCTACAAGGAGAACTACAAAAACACTGCTGAAATAAATCATAGATGACACAAACAAATGAAAACATGTCCCATGCTCAGGGATTGGGAGAACCAATATTGTAGAAATGACCATACTGCCCAAAGCAATCTACAGATTCAATGAAATTCCCAACAAAATACCAACATCATTTTTCACAGAACTGGGAAAAACAATCCTAAATTCATATGGAACAAAAAAAGAGCCCAAATAGCCAAAGCAATCCTAAGGAAAAAGGACAAATCTGGAAGTATAACATCACCAGACTTCAAATTATACTACAAGGCTACAGTTACTAAAACAGCAAGTTACTGGTATAAAAGTAGTCACATACACCAATGCAACAGAATAGAGAACCCAGAAACAAAGCCAAATACATACAGCCAACTGATCTTTGACAAAGCATACAAAAATGTAAATTGGGGGAATGGATACCCTGTTTAATAAATGGTGCTGGGATAATTGGAAGCAACATGTAGAAGAATGAAACTGGATCCTTATCTTTCACCTTCTACAAAAATAAACTCAAGATAGATCAAAGACAAATATAAGATGTGAAACTATAAACAGTCTATAAGACAACATTGGAAAAACTATTCTAGACATTAGCTTAGGCAAATAATTTATGGCTAAGACTCCAAAAGCAAATGCAACAAAAAGAAAAATAAGTAAATGAGACCTGACTAAACTAATAAGCTTCCACGGCACAAAAGAATTGATAATCCGAGTAAACAGACAACACACAGAATGGGAGAAAATATTTGCAAACTACATATCTGACAAAGGGCTAGTATCCAGAATCTACGAGAAACTCAATCAGCAAGAAAAAACAAATAATCCCATCAAAAAGTGGGCAAAAACGTGAATAGACATTTCTCAAAAGAAGATATACAAATGGCCAATAATCATATGAAAAAGTCTCAACATCACCAATCATCAGGGAAATGCAAATTAAAAACACAATGAGAAGCTGTGAGTACACAAAGGCATACAGAATGATATAATGGACTTTAGAGATTCAGAAGGAGGAGGATCGAGGGGGCTTAGGAATAAAAAAAAAAACTATACATTAGGTATGATGTACACTACTCAGGTGATGGGTGCCCTAAAATTTCAGAATTCACCACTATATAATTCACTCATGTACAAAAAACCACTTGTACCCCAAAAGCTATTGAAATAATTTTTTTACAAAAAGGAAAATTACGCCAGGAGTTGTGGAGGATGGGGGGTATAGGAAGATGGCTACTGAACAGATCCAGCCCATTATGAAATAAATCAAAGCAAATAAATGAAAACTGCAGGTAGAAAACTTACAGTAGAAAGACAAGTTGAGCAGTCTATTAATTTACATATCCAATGGCAATTATGAAACCCTGGGGATCAATATTAGCCGGCAAAATTTATGTGTTATAAGCCATGATATCATAAAACATAATCAGGTAACAAATAAAAATAGTGGGTGGTGGGTATCAAAGGTACAAATGTGCGAATTTCCTCATCTTTCACAGGAGAGAGTCAATAGGTAAAGTCTACATTTGAAACATGTAGGTATAACAAGCATTGTAATTTCAACTCTTAAAGTTCTTCATCGCTCTTATTTTTAACCTTAGACACTTTCGGGTTCTAATATTTTTGGTAAAGTACCTACCTGAATTTCAATTGTGTTAGGTTCTATCAGCTTCTTTTGTTAACTTGAAGTAAAATTCAACTGAATAGTTAATCTTAAAATCATGTGTATGGTATAATACATTCTAAAGTTATTTCGATTTTATTTTTCTGGGATGATGTCCCCAAATGATAATGATGATTCTACCTGAATAGGATGTTCACTTTCCTTGTCTTTTTTAATTATTTAAAACTTAAGATGCTTGTAGCCTTTTTACAGTGATAATAATGTTATTATTATTAATAAGATGAAAGAAAAATAGCAAGGACATGGTAGCAATGACTGGAGCTGTTCTTATCAGCTATTAGGCTATAAAAGTAAGTAGAGATATAGAGAAAAAGGAACAAGCTATCTATGCCCGTAATTTTCCAGGGCCTTATATTAATTGCAGAAAACTGGGTGCAAAAATTTATTCTGAGTGAGATCCTAGCTGCAAAGCCCTACCTCCTCTTCCGGAGAGCAGAGCTCTCTTCTTAGGATCTCAGAAAGAGGTCCCAATCAGGGTCTGGCCTTACTCCATTGTTCATTACTGAAATGGCAAAACCACAAGGGATAATGAAAAGAAACAATGTCTGATTTGTCGCTTACAGCTGAGCCCTCTGTTTTCTGCTCAGGACACACATCATTCCATTTCACATTACAAGGTAACCTTGACCAAAACAGTGTCCATAATGGATGTACCAAATTGCCATGCAGAATTCTCCAACAGAGGCTGCAGTGTGGCTGTCCTTGATATCTGTAGTTATTTGAGTTAAATGAAGTCTGACATATTCCCACATGGAAATAGTAAGAAGAAACCAATTTTTTTTAGTCTATTAAATTTAATTCATTGTGTATGTTTCCCTTCCTTATCAGCAGTTCAAATTAATTTTTCTCATTGTCAACAGACTGACAGTCTCACACTACTTTAAATCCAAGCACACAATATTTGTAAGAACTATCCATACCCACGGGTGTGGAAAACAACATGTTCATTCCATTAGGTCTTAGCAAGGCTCTAACAATTACAGAAAATAATTTATCCCTTGACGATCAGGTACAGCTGTATCTAACTCCTCCTGTCAATTTCCATTTCAGCAGCAGGCATTGTGATGTTCTTGGAAGAGGAGTGATTGGTTTTCAGTTACACACTGCTACAGGTGGAAGTCATCTGCAAATCATAACGCCAGCATATGGATAACCTATGTGGCAGCATAATGATATCTGTATGTACCTTATAAGTGCTTATCCAGGACTATGCCAATGTAATCAGTTTCACGGGAGCAGAAATAACATGGATCTCTCTCTCCATTCACCGATTGCATTGAGCACGGAAACAATAATCACCATCTAAATGGAAGGGCAGCATTCAATAGGAAAATAAAATAACTGCAAAAGATGGTTTCTTATCCTATTTAAGAGATGAATTAATGGCAGTTACAGCTTGCAGAGGCATCCTTCATGGGAAGTTTCCCCACTTGTATATAGTACATAGCAAAAATACTTTTGCCATTTTGAAATCCGGAAATATTCCTGGAATCAGAAATTCTGTTTTTGAAAATTAGTACTCATCCCAGCATCCTGTTTCATTTTTTCATCTGTAAAATGAGGAACCTGAGACCCTCTCATTCTTACCTACTAAGAGCATTTTTAGAACAAATGGAAGAATAATGTAAAAGTGGTTAGAGTTTTTGAAAGAAAAGTTCTCTGTTAATCCAAGCTATTTCTATTATTATCACCACCAACTATAGAACACTTTCAATTTCTAAATCTAAAAGCTTTTTCAGACATCTATTATTCAAATTTTATTTGAAAAAAAATCCCTGTATTATTTAGGTCCTTATTAGAGGTGGGTAAACTGAGACCTGAAAAAAATAAGAAACTTTCGCAAGGTCACACAATGGCAGAGCAGGTGAAAAAACAGAAGTATCGATTCTTTGTGCAGCATCTCAGAGACACAGTGGCGAAGCGAAATTCAGAACCACTAATATCAGAAACAGTCGGGACCAGCAGCTTTTAAATTTAAAAAAATATCCAATTAAAAGCACTAGTATAGTAAAATTCTTAAAGAAAAGTCCTTTGCAGAGAAGGTATGCATGGAAACATTTTCCACCATTTCCTAAGTTCTATTTCTTGATGTGACACACAGTTTTTACTGAACATAAACAAGAGATGTATATCTTTACTCTGTGTGCTTACAAAAGGAATTTTAAAAGGGCTTCAAAAATTGTTTTCTTCAAATAACTAGAGGTCTACCCATGCAAAGTTGTCTTGATATGCAATGTATTTTTAGAACAAATGAAGACAAGTAAATAATTCCTGAAATGTGTTTTCCAAGTGCTTTCTGATATGTCAGTAATTCTCTAGGTGACAGAGAGAGCTATAGGGAGGTATGAGTTCAAAGTCACATTTAAGCTGGACAAATCCAGGCACAAAAGGATATGCAACACTCAAACATTCCATCTCAGCCTGAATTACGCTTTGAGAATTCTTAGAAGTATTTCCCAAATGCAGAGCTCCTCCACCTAAAAGGGCTCATACTGGGAGGAATGTGGGGAGAACATTCTATGATGGGGCTTCCCTTTCATGACCTACTTGCTGTTCTCATTAGTGCTTTTCAATTTTAGTGGAAGTCTGGTTGTTCATATTTTCTTGCATGTTATTAATAGATTTAAACTGCAGCCTGCCAATCTTTTGGGAATTCCCCCATGTGACTACACAGGATGGAAAGCAGCAATTACAAAGGAATAAATTTGTTCCACATTAAAGCTATTTTCAGCTGCTTCGGGAGATCATTTAGAAAATTCTGGAAATGTTTCCATTATGTTGGATAAGCCATTATTTACACTCTCACAGAAAGGATGCCACAAAAATCAGCACTTGAGAGTGTAACACAGTATTTTGGGTCAGTATTTTCTCATCTAGGGTAATAGTTCCCAAAAGTGACAGGAAGAGAAGCCTGACTGTTGTTGGTCTTTGTTATCTTAAATTTTATTTTTACATTTAGCAGTTACATCTTGAAATTGTAGTATTACCTGATGTCTGTTACATAAGAATTACGTGACATTTTATATATTTTTGTAAGCCATTCCTTCACCACTGAACTTCTCTTAACTTGTGGTCTAATATCACAACATGCTCATAAGATAATGAGTCTCATTTTCTAAAAATGTTTAATGATGTCAGGTCCCCTGAGACTAAGTCAAAGCATCAGAGAGCAAGCGTGCCACCAAACATCACTAAGGAGTAGGTCTCTGCTACCCCATCATCCTGTACTGTAGCCAATTTCTTTCCCTCTTCCTCTCCCTTTTAATTTTATTTATTTATGATTTTATTTTTGTGCCTGCCTATTTCCAACTGTCTCTCTCTGTGACTTCATGTCTCCTTTTCCTGTCTGCATCCTAAACCTCACTGAATCCCACCGGTAAAATTCACTGCTAAGCTATTGCTAACCCCTGTTCAGAATCTGCTTCAAATATCTGCAGTTTCCAAGACTTCCAGAAACTTCCCCTTGTTCACAATACACAAGCTACCACAGCCACTAGCCACTAGGGAGGCAAAATAGCATAGCAGTCATGGATGTGAGAGTTGTACTGTCTGGAATCAGGCTTCCTGGGCTCAAATCCCACCTTTCATCAGCTATGTGACTGTTGGGCAAGCTACCTAACTTTGCCATGGCTTTGTTCATCTTCTGTAATCCAGGAATAACAGCAGCAACTACTTCCTACATATTGTGAACTGAGTGTTTGTGTCCCTGAAATATGTATATGCTGTATCCCTAAATCCCACTGTAATGGTATTTGGAGAGAGGGGCTTTGTGAGGAAATTCAGTCATTAGGGTGGAGCCCTCATGGATAGGATTAGTGTCCTTATAAGAAGAGACCAGAGAGAGCTTGTATCTCTCTCAGTCTTTACCTTGTGAGGCTATAACAAGAAGGTAACTATCTGCAAGCCAGGAAGAGGACCCCTCATTGGACGCACGATCTCCCCATGCCTTGATCTCGGACTTCCCATCCTCCAGAACCGTGAGAAATAAATGCTTGTTGTTTAAGCACCCCAGTCTATGGTGTTTTGCTATGGCTGCCCAAGCAGACTTAAGACAGTATAGCTTTTAAAAGAATTAAGTGTGTTCATAGGCTTAAAGTATTTAGCACACTGCATGGCAGATAAGTGTTCAATGAGTGTGAGCTATTATGTTTAGTCCAAACTCCCTCCATCCCCATCAGTTTCTTTGATGTTCTGGAACACATCATGCTCATTCTCCCTCATAAGGACCCCTATCCCACTAGGCTGGAATGCCTTCCTGTCTTCCTCCAGTAATAAATCCAACTCTTCCTACTAGGCCCGCCACCTCCAAGAGCTTTTCCAGGAATATGTCAGGTCATGATGAACTTCCCCTGATGTCTTCTGTATCATTTACACTCTCCTATTCTTTCCTTGTTAATGAGATACTCTAGTGTGTTGCTTTCTAATTGTTTTCCATGCATTCATGTTACCTTCATAGCTAAACATCAGGCCAGGACAGATTCTGCCCTGACCTAGGCCTTGGATGGCAGTTGCTCACCAATGGGTAAGTTCCAAACAAGTGTTTATTCACTCTGTTGTGAACACCCTAGGAGAGTTTGTTGTACATTTAACAAAAAAGAAGAGGAAGGAGAAGGAATAGGAGGAACTGCTGCTTCCCAAATTTTCTCTTTCTTTCTATTTCATTCAGTATATGCATTTAGAAAACAAGCAATAATAAGGAGGGATTCAGATCTAGACACATACACAAAATCACATATGCACAACTTGATGCTCACTAAATTTTCATTTAAGAAGAGAAACTCTTTTTTTAGCCAGCACAGACAGTGAATCTGCTGTGTATAATTTAGTGAAGTTACACTCCAGTTGTAGTCAATTGACCTAATCAGGAATTCCCCCTTGACAGAAGCTCACACCAGTGTGACCATCCAACAGTGAAAATTCTGTTAGGTTTTCCTTGGTCAAATTCATGGTTTGTTCATCCACACTAAGGATGTTAGAATGGGGTTCTCATTAGTATTCAAGATATATGGCTTGGCTAAAATATTTTAGATAGATAAGTTACACTCACACCCTCGAATAAACAAAGTAGAAGAACTACTGATGCCTATAACCAGAACCATGAGAGATGGTGCATGTTTGTTCCAGACACTGGCAAAACAAGACCTCTGGTTGCATAGAGCCACCTACACAAACTTCTACAGGATCCTTACTTTGGGATATTGTGTATCTGACTCCAGTGAATCTTCCTTGAAAGATCATGATTATAGCACCTAACAGAATGGGACTTCATCAAATATACACAGAGGTTGTGTGTCTGCTTTGTCCCTGCTTGAAAATAAATAGGTTCTTTAAATAATAACCGTAGCAAAAGACAGGAATAATTTTGTGAGAGAATGACAGGAATAATTTGAACCACTTCCCTCTCCATGTCAGAACTTGTGATCTGTTCCCATTTAATGTGTCCAAAACTGCCAGAGCAAAAATAAAAAAAGCAAGTGAAGAGACTTATAGACACAGGTTCAGGGTAACAACATGCTGGTGCTTTACTAAACAGAAAGCTGTAGAAAGCAAATCAGCCATTAATTAAATCAGTAAATTAATATTTACTGATGGCCTGCTAGGCATGAAACTACCAGCTATCAGAAATTGGCATTTCAAATATCACCTAAGACAACTCTCCAATCTGGTCAGGAACAGTACGCCAACTGAACAGCGCCAACTACACAGTAAGGTTAGGGCACCTGAGGGTCACTAGAACATTGTTAGTTATTATGCCATCTTTTCTTAAAGGTGGAAAGTTAAATCTACCTGTCATACAAGACCTTAACAGTCACAATTTATGGCCCATATGTTTGGTTATAGGTCTAAAGAGAGAAATTGATAGAATAAAACTCAGAGTGGAGGAGCAACATGAATGAAGACTCATTGCTTTTGAAATTTGCTTCATTCAGCATTGCAATTGCATACTAGCTAACAAAAGTTTTGTGGTAATGTATACGTCAAAGGACAAGTTTACAAGTTTGCTAAAGCCCTGAGCAACCAACAAATTTAACTGGATTCATTAGATGTTTTATAGAACTTCCAGTTCTTATATTCATCAGGAATTTCTAGCATATCAGAAAAGTAACAGGTAAATTAGAAGATCAATAGCTCATATGCAACATGTTGGTCTTGTTTTGGGAAGAGGCAGCATGCAGGGTAGAAGAAAGGAAGAGGAAGAAGGAGGAGGGATAGGAAGAGCTGCTGCTTCCCAAATGTTCTCTCTATTCCATTTAGTCTACGCATTTAGAAAACAAGCAATAATATAGGAGGGATTCAGATCTTCACAGGCTCTGTGGCACAACTTTGTTCAAAATTAGTTCCTGGAGTACTTGCTAAGGGCCCAGCTCTGTTCCAAATGTTTTTAATTTATGAATCGTCACAACTGCCCTATGAAGTGGGTTACTATTATCTCCATTTACAGATGAGGGCACAGAGCACAGCACAGTTACACAACTTGCCCAAGGACAACAACTCACACATGGCATGAGCCAGAATTTGAACACAGGGAGTTTGGCTCCAGGATTCATTCTCCTAAGCAAAGCATCTGCTGAGGGGATGTGATGAAGTTGAATGTGAAAAAGTATGTTACAGTAGTGGGTACTCAATACATTTTATTCCACTTTCCTTTGTTTAGAAACCAATTTTATGTACTATCGCGTGCTCCAAGAATTGAGACCCTTCTGTTGAGCAAACAGACCATTAGGTTCCAAACAGCAGCATAGGCACAACACACTAATGACTAATCTCATCAGCCAGACGCCTCAGCAGCTTGACAGATGTGGTTGTAAGATCTTTCTCTCTTTTTCTTTTAGCCTCTCACCTCCACCAAAAGGCATTTTATAGTCAGAAAATAGGTGGGCTATATTTTTTTTCATCCTACCCATCTCCACTTGCAATTCCTTCCACCCAAGCTTTCACTCTACAAAAGAGAGACAGAGAGAGAGATTGTCAAATTGTATTATAAGTTGTAATCTGTGTCACAGCTTAGGATGTCTACAATTGGTGAAAGCACTTCAATAATATGGCTACACATTTTCTCTTTGCAAGCCAATTACAGTTAGTTTTATAGGTCTAATATTATTGGAGCATGCATTTTAATAGATTTCATGTTGATCCAGGGCAGTATCATTACATCTATGAATAAAAACTCTCTCTAGAAAATACATGTCACAGAGTGCTAATCATAACACCATTCCCAGGATGAGATTTGTCAATGTGTTGTGATGGCACCCACCCTGAGCACAAGACAGTGACTGTCATTGGGGGTCCATGGATCAGTTATGTCCTAGGGCTTCCAGTTCCTCAACAGCAGTTCATCCTGCATTCACCCTGTTCTCCCATCTGGATTACTGCAATAGCCTACTAACTTGGTCCCCCCATGTATATATCTTTGGCTCCCTTCAGCCTAGTCTCAACAGGCGTATACTCAAGAAAAATTAAAACATATCCATATAAAAACCTGCATACAAACATTTATAACAGCATTGTTTATAACAGCCAGAAGGGGGAAACAACACAAATGTTGAACCACTGGTGAATTAATAAATGCACTTTGGTATATCCTTACAATAGACTATAATTACTCAGCAATAAAAAGAAATGAAGTGCTCATATCTTCTACACATGGATGAGCCTTGAAGACATTATGCTAAGTGAAAGAAGTCAGTCACAAAGGCCCACAGATTGTATAATTCCATTTATATGGGATGCCTAGAATTGGCAAATCCATAGAGGCAGAAAGACGATCGGTGGTTGTCAGAGGTAGGAGGTAAAGAGGAATGGAGACCAGCTGCTAACATGGACGGCTAACAGGCATACGGCTCCTTTCTGGAGTAATGAACATGGTCTGAAATCAGCAGGGACGTTGCACAACTGCAGATATACCAAAACCCACTGAAATACATACTTTAAAATTTTATAGTATGCGAATCATATCTGAATAAAGCTGTAATTTCAAAAAACAAAACACTGAAGTCAGATCATGCTGCTTTTCTGTTCAAGCCATCCAACGGTTCCCCAGTGCGTTCTGGACACCCAGGCCCTACGTGATACGATGCACCCTCCCTCCCACACTCGGGCCTCATCTCCCTCTGCTTCTCCTTCACCCACTCAGCTCCAGCCACACTGGCCTCCTGGGCCTCACTGCACACGTCAGGCACACTCATGCCACAGGGTCTTACCCAGGCTGTTCATGTTACCCAGAAAGTGACTGCCCCAGAAAGCCACAGGGTTCCTGCCCTCACCTCCGTCACATCTTTCCTCAAATGTCGCTTTCTCCATGTGGCCTTACCCTGAGTATCCACTTGAAACAGCTGTCCTTATCGCCCCATCACCCTAGCCCTCCATTGTTTTTCTCCTTTGTCTTTATTGCCTTTAAATTCAATAACTTCAGTAAACAACCAAGGTCTCCCTCTGCTAGAATGTAAGCTCCTCCAGGGTAGAGATTAGTGGCTCTTTTGTTCACATCTGTATCCCCATGACCCCAAACAATGCCTGATACTTCCTATGTGCTCAATGATCATTTGTTGAAGAAACGTGTGAACAATTTTTCCAGTTTAATTCCCTTTGTCATGAATATTCCAAACTGACCTGAATGACAGAATATTCGTAAGAATCTGAAAGATGAGAAATCTTAGTTAACACATTCTGTTGTACCTGGATTACTCAGTCTTTTCTAAATGCCCCTCAATATCCCCAATCACCAGTTAGGAGAAATATGACAGAGAAACGAATTAATTCAGCTCAAACCAAACAGACCAAATAAGAACTGGGGACACTGGCTGAACAAGAAGGTGTGATCACTGCCCTTTTGAATTCCACATTTTATTATAAAGGATGCAAGTTGAATACGTAACCAAAAGAACAGTGACATTATGAAAGGTGACTATACCTTTCTAAGGAAAGACACGTCACAGGAACTAACCTGTGTAGATCTTCTTGGAATAAAATTAACAATAAACTTATAAGAAAAATATAATCACTAAGAAATTCTATACAGAAAATTGAAACTAGGTGACGTAATAAGAGCTGAGTGGTCACTTTGGGTAGGAAAGGAAGGCTTCAATCAGGAAGGGACATTTAAACTGGGACTTAAAAGACAAGGAGCCATCCTAAAGAGGCCCAGAGGTGAGTGCTGCTGGGATTCAGAAACTGATATCCCAAAATATGGTGCTTGGACATGCTTTACTGAAGAAGCAGCCTTGAGGTCTTTCTGACCTCCCGTCCTATCTCCTGTCTCTCAATCCTCTGACTCTCCAAAGAAGGGATGAGGTTTTTCTCCGAAGTTCCCTTAACTGAATAAAGTTTGGGCTCACCAAAGAAAACAATTACCTCTTGTCTCTTCCCTGAGTTAGCATTAAACGAACTCATATTGCAAGAAGAATGACAAAGTCTGTTGTCACAAACCATTATCTGTTCTGTGAGCCCAACAGACCTTGTCCCACGACATTGTGTGTTCTGCATGCCCAATGAATTCCTCCCAAAATCATTTTCTTTTTCTTTTTAATTTGTTTATTTATTTATTTATTTTTTAGACAGAGTCTTGCTCCATTGCCAGGCGCCAGGCTGGAGTGCAGTGGCATGATCTCATCTCACTGCAACCTCCGCCTCCTGGATTCAAACAATTCTCCTGCCTCAGCCTCCCGAGTAGCTGGGACTACAGGCACATGCCACCATGCCCAGCTAATTTTTGTATTTTTAGTGGAGACGGGGTTTCACCATGTTGGCCAGGATGGTCTCGATCTCTTGACCTCGTGATCTGCCCACCTCAGCCTCCCAAAGTGCTGGGATTACACTACACCCCTCTAAAAGCATCCACACTTCCCCCATCTTCTTTTCCCCTAGGAAGAAGGCTATATAACCATCTGTATTCCATTACATGGTGGGCAATCACTCTCTGATTCTCTCCGATGCATGTTGGTGAATTTGTACATCTTTTCTCCTATTAATCTGCTTTTTGTCCCTTGATTTTCACTAAACCTTCAGAGGGCAAAGGGGAAGTTTTCCCTATAGTGACAGCATGGTATAGTCTAGGCACTTTAAAAAGGTCAGGAAGTCTGAGCCTGAAGTCATTCGAGGAAGCAACATGATATAGGGCTGGAGAAGTATGCAGGGGACAGATTTTAACCAGCTCTGAAACCTCACTCAGAGTTTTACAGGATTAACCTAAGGGTAATGGGAAACCATCGCCCGGGCAGAAGCAGAACATGCCGGACACAATCAGATTGTATTTTCAAAGGATCACTTGGAGGGCCTCGTGTTGAATGAATTAGAGATATCTGAGCAAGGTGGCTTGGGAGGTGTTAGAAGGCTGCTGCAACTATCTACTTCACAAAAGGTGGCTGCTTAGACTCTGGGGAGGTTATTGTGAGACAGCATAAAAACAGATCGACTTGGCATATACCTAGGAAGTACTGTAAATTAATAAGTCATTGGTTAGATGGGTCTCAGGGAGTGACTGAAAGATGGTAATAACTATGTAACAATCTGGAATACCTCACAATTTATACCCCACATTCCTCGGGGTGCTCATGAGTCTGTAGGACCAACCCTTTCAGTTCATGGGTCAGAACTCACCAACACAGGTAGTAACATTAGCAGTCCTGTACCCACTAGACGGCAGGGCCTGAGATTAACCTATGGATGGGCTCAGAACACACATATGTCTACCACTGGGTCCCTTTTCCTGTCCTCTGATGTGTTTCCCAGATTCAGTCTCCATGTTTTCATTTGGACTAGAGATCTTCTCTCAGTGCCCTAAATAACCCTTGCCACCCTGCCACCTATCCTGGACTAGTGATGGCTGCTCCTTGCTGTCTTGTCCAACCCACCAGATCAGACCAGCTTGGGTATTTTCAGCAGACAAGGTCAAGTCCAAATTACACACCCTTAAGCACCACCATGGGGCAGCACACAACCCCCCATGGAGTATCCCTATGTGTTTGTTAGTCTTCTAAATGGTGGTTACATCTGATCCTGGCTTTCTTCCCATCCCCACTGACCAGGACCTCTTCAGGCCTAGGTTTATTCAAACTATCACAGGTATCAGCCCCTATTTCAACGTCTGTTGTGGTGTAAAAAGTCACCCTAAAGCTTAATGGCTTTAAAAAACAACAATGTGTTCTCCTTGTGATTCTGAGGTGAGCTCAGCTGAGCTATGCATTTTCTACTCCATGTAGTGTCTTCTGGGGTAGGAATGTCTGAGATGGCTTCTCCATCAGCATGTCCGGCATCCCACCTGGAAAGGTTGGAACAGTTGGCTAGGTAGGTGGGAGCAGGCACATCTGTTTCCACATGGCCTCTCCATGAGGCAAGCTGAGGCATGGTAGCCTCTGGTAGTGAGACTCTTATTTGGTAGCTGGCTTCCAAGAGGAAGGAAGACCTAGAATGTCACTTTCACCACATTCTAGTGGTCAGAGCCAGTCAGAAGACTAGCCCATTAATGGAGAGGGAATGCAGATGTCCCTCTCGATGGCTCAAGCAGCATGAGTGTACAAAGAGGGAAGGCACTGATGGTGGCCCTTCTTGGAAGCAATCTTCCAGAGTTACACAGAATATTTTCTAGGAACTTCCGACCTTCTCTCCCTCTCCCCACATTCCTCACTCCATCCCCAAGAAGAATGCCCAATGTCAATAATAAAATGAGTATCAGCAATAAAATGTGGCCACTGTCATCAGGGGTGGAGCATTTAGGAAGGGGATGAAAAAGGTGTTGGGTGGAATGGGATTGGAGCACAGTTCCTGCCCTTGGAGTGCCCTTCACTGTGGCCTGTGCTTCTTAACTCACTGCCCTTTCTTCTCACCCTGCTTCTTCTAATGTGGCCCAAACAGCAAGACAGGCCTGGGGCCACATCTCACTTATGAGCCCTTTTTCCTCTGCCCATTGCCCTTGCAAGGCCCAATTAACATGGGGTTCGGAGGCGGGTGGTGATTACAGCCAAGGAAGTCCCAGAGCACGCTGCTCACACCTGACTTGCGTGGGGGTCTTATGCAGAAGAGGGAGAGGAACTACTGCCCTGTTCATGAAGGGAGTGGGTACCTGAGAATACATCCAAACCTTGATGAATTGAAAAAAAAAAAAGATGCTTTGCTCACAATGTAAAGTTTTGCAAATCTAGTATTAGTGGTTTGCAAACGGATGCATTCCAAAATACTCAGAGTTGGGTCTTGGCCACACATTTACACAACTAACAACTTGTGGCCCTATGAAGTCACATCAATTACACTCCCCTTGCCTCAGGCTAGAATGACATTAGAGTCTTCATTAAATGGCTCTTTAAATAAAGAGGCAATATGCTCTTTTCATTAAGTTTTTTATAATCTTAGCTTGATCAGGACTGAAGAAATCACTAAAAGAAGTCATCAACAAAACAAGAACAATCTCCCCACTTACTCTGTGGTGATTTTCCTCATCAACTCTTTCCACTTAACATGGAAAACCACGAGCTCTCAGTGTTTAAAGCACTGTTAAAATTCTAAGGAGGTAACGATGAAGGAAAGGTGTTCTCACTTAATGAAGTCTATTATAAAATATTGGTAATAAGGAAAGGGCTAAGTAGCCAAAAA
Source organism: Cebus imitator (assembly GCF_001604975.1). Taxonomy (NCBI): domain Eukaryota; kingdom Metazoa; phylum Chordata; class Mammalia; order Primates; family Cebidae; genus Cebus; species Cebus imitator. The sequence goes on from NW_016107377.1 coordinate 7,491,561, forward strand.
ATAATAAGAGTAAAAACGAAAAGAGAGGGATATTTCTTACAGGTGACAATGACCCTAGAAATAAAAACCCTCATGACATGGCATCCTCTATGCTAGTGTTGCAAGAAAACAGTTCTCTTTTCATTAACAAATTCTGCAGCAATAAACTCTTGAATGCATTTGATAAAAGAACTAGGTGTTATAAATGCGCTGTATAAAACAAAACAAAACAAAACAAAACCTTCCTCGGGGTGATTGTGGAAAAGAGAATAGTGTAATATCAGTCAGGAAGAGTAAAAAAGACACCCAGACAGAACAAGAAAGGAAAAGCAGCTGGGCAGGTAGAGGAGGGAAAGGAACAAGGTGAAAGCCAATAAAGCAGAGGATGGGGCAATGTAATCAGGCACACTACTGTGTGTCACAAAACTATATTTGTCCCAAGCGCAAAAACATTCCCAAGTATTCTTCATGTTGCTGTATTTCCTTAAGCATGTATCAAGGAGAGATTCAAAGGAAGATCTCCCAGCAATACTCGTGATGCCAAAGCACAGGTAAGTAGGACCAGTAACAATAGCAGTCAGTTTTATTCTACCAGCTGCTTATTAATATCCCACACTAATGGGGTTGAGCCAGCATATGTATACTGAAGATGTGCTGAAAAGCATATTTTCTCTTTTTCTTATCTCTTACATTGCGTGTGTGTGTGTGTGTGTGTGTGTGTGTGTGTGTGTGTGTGTGTGTTTTGAAACCGGATGTTTCAAATTTTCTATTGGAGCTTAATAAAAGTACACATTCCTGGACCCTCCCTTGAGTGGCTGTGATTTAGTAGGTGGATGGTGGTTCTAGGCATCCTAGACATGTTCTAGGCATGTAATTGTAGCAACTCCAGGGGTTATTCTGATGCATCACAAAGACTAAGAACCATTGACACAGTAGAAAGACAAGATCAGAGATTAAGGGAATTATGTTTGAGTCATGACTCTGAACTAATGGCTTTTAAGTAATGACCATGAGACCCAAGGCAACTCACTTAGCCATTCTGCAAAAAATGTCATAATAGTCATATTTGTTTTAAAATGTGAAATACTGATACTTTTTCTTTAATAAATCACAGCATTTTTTCTCACAACCTTCTATATCTGTCTCTCTCTATCATTCTACTACTCTGACCTCCACCATGTATTATTTGAAGTTAAAAAGACGTAACCATAAAAATATAAGAAAGAGAAAATTTTATCCTTTTTTCATAGCTTTTTGGCAAAGCAATACTACAACACATTTAATATTTTGCTATTGTGCAAATATGTAGTTCAGTTCATACATCAAGAGATCAACTTTTTCCTGATCATATATTAAGTTGAAGAGGGAAATATTAATTTATTTTAACAGAAGAGTTCAATATCACTCGGAACCAAAGGTACCCACGCTGTCACAAAGAAAGATGATAACATTGATCTTGCAGACAGAATGGCTGTAAAAAAATGAATGCAATAATGAGCCACTTTAAACCCTGTAAAACATCCTAAAACCTAAATGATCATCATTATTTAGATATATGTGTGTAGAAAAATGCTCTACCAGAAATTTAACTTGTGATGTTTTAAAAAAATGTTTTATTGAGAGAGATCTTAGAGCATTATTTTGAAATCTTTGAGGGAAACCTTGAGAAGGACGATTATAAAGGCTCCTAGAATCATTAAGGTAACCTCCCTCCAAACGATGAACTCTCTGGGAAATGGGTATAGTCATATCTTTTTTGTGTGTGTTTAACAACAAAAAGCTACCCAGCCTCTAGGTGGATGTCTTCAGGAACAGACAAGGAATCTGGTTCTGAAAAAGGACTGAATGAACTAAACAGCAAGAAACATGACCTTGGGAATCTAAGTGAAGGGCAACTTTTTCTGAGCCTCGCTCTGAGAAATTAAAGTTGTCCTTGCTCAAAAGTCAACATTGGCAGAGTGCCCTTGGCCAGTGTGATCTGTCGGAGCAGAGAGCATGATTTTGTCAACAGCAACCCAACTTGGCAAGAGCAAGCAAGCAACAGCATCAGCAAACTGATGAGAATCCAATCTCTCTTCTAAAGAAATTAAGACCTCTCAACCCCCATTTAGAGTGAGCAAGCCCTCAGGTTTTAAGAAAATTTTAAGAGAGGGAAGATCCCAAAAGGAAGCTACTGTCCTTCCTGTTAATATATAAGGAGACTCAAATCAATTTTAATTTGTGTTTAAAAGTCCTGTAGGAGTTCAAACTCAGATAGATACCCCCAAATATGTATTAGGGTCCCAGGACAGGCCATTCTTCAAAAAATAAAATTGTCCTCTTAGAAATGGTGAAGATGCTTCAGGACTGATTGTCTATCTGTAGACACTGGGACTACATTTCTGCAAAGAAGAAGAAAGAGATAGAATGCCTGGCAAGGCAGAGTACTCAAATTACTAAAGGGGACTTGAAAGATATGCCCCCTACTATACGACCAGGTCAGGGCCAGGGAGGAAGACGTGCTCACAACAGAATGGGATCACATAACAGCCCTCGGGATAGCCCCTGAAAAACTGGTAGATGTTCCCTACCAGAACACATTTTAAGGTAACATAAGATGCTAACCTTTCCAAAGTTGGCTGAGAGAACTGACAGTCTTTTTGGTTGCTGTAGAGAGAGTGTCACTGTCTACAGAATGGGTGAATTTAGCAGCAAAAGCAGAGAGATGTTGCCAACCCCTGGAGAATGTGGATTAACCAACCAAATGGTAGCATTGTGAAATGTGAGACATGTTCATAGTACCTGGCACAACAACAAAAGCAACCTTACCTACCTACAATCCATAGGCAAGAGACAAAGAGATAAATCAGGGGGTCTTGTCCTCTGTAACATGAGTACACCATTGAGAAGGGCAGTCATTAAGTTAACCACCCTCATTGTTGGGGGCCAGGTAACAACCACTAAGTGGGACAGGTAGTGGAACTGAAGCTCTAGTAACAAAATTTGGGTTGAGACTAGATCTTTCTCCTTTATTCATTCTCTGGGTGGAAGATAATAAACAAGTGAAAAAGTTATCTGGGAGATCTTCTGGGCACATCTATCAACAAAAGTGGCTACAATTGAAAGATCTGAATGAGAGCAAATGAGAGCAAAATGAATACAGGCAGCATGACTTAGGCTTCATGAAGGGTTTAGCATGTGACAGAGACTGGAAGAAGCCATGTGTACATGGGCTGACTGGTAGGAAATATTGCTAACAGCTAAGGTATAACTTATCACCAGAGCTGACCTGATGGGTCCCGTATATCTGTGAGTGTGCACGTTGGGAACGCAGGTGGGTAGTGGCAGATAATCCACTTACCAAAGATGTCCCATTTAGCAGCAGACAATTGGGAACCCCCATTTTCACCACGCTTTTCTCAAAGACCCATAATCATGAGTATGCACTGTTCTGGGTATTTTTTTGCACATGGCAACAATTATAAAGTTGCCAATAACTTTACATTAAGAAAATCATTTTCTTCCCCTTGAAAACAAAGTATATCCTCACTTTCCCTGCTCTTTTATTCATGGCAGTATGAAATGTGTCCCTGATTCCCTCCGACCCGCCACAGAATACTGAAACAGTGGCCGTGGGAAGAAATACCAGATGGTATGCATATGGCTTTGGGAACAGCTTTCAGCAGTGGTCACTTGTCTTTTTTTTTTAATATGTTTCAAAATGTGTTTGGTTAGCAAAAAATAATTGGATAATTTCCTCAAATAAATGGTGTTTCCCTTGAATTTAATTAACTAAAGTATGAGACTCAGATCAACACAGGTCTTCTTTAGAACTGGTTCAAGAAGGCAAATCATGTTAAGAACTAACGTATACCCCATGGTCTCCCAAACTGATTACAGAGGACATCATTATGAAAATGTTCAGAATGGCTCCCAAGCAGTCTCAAGTCACACACACCCATGTCCTAAATACACGGCAACAGAAAAGGCCCTTGTATGGTTCACCACAGGCAGCCCACTCAAGCTATCCAGATGTGATTCAATATTGATTGCTGGGACAGCAAGTAGCACAATATGCTCTCAGATGTGAAGCAGCATAGCCTGATTGCGTTAATACAATAATAGAAACAGAGCGTGGGGTTATCAACAAGTTTGCCTACTACCCTGCAAATGCTGTGAAAAGCCCTATATTTAATGCATTACCACTTTGTAGATATTCTGGGGAGATCTATTTATAGGCCAGATGATACAGGCGATTCAATAAAGTATGCCTCTCAAGTGACATCAGAACCATGAAATGCAATTGTTTAGTACTTGGAAAGACAGAGTCTGTAACCACGTCATTTAAATGTCCTAAGCATTTTCAGCACTGTAATACACATATTAATATTTTAAATGCATTCTTAGTCTGGTCAATGCAAAACAGTCATCTCATAAATCTTTTAGCATTGTAATACTTTTTTTAATTTTAATCATTTTAATGTCTCTATGTCCTGCACATTTATTTATGAACCTTAAAAATACACTGAAAATGCTTGTTTAGAGTTGAACATGTTACTCCCAATGACCAGTTCATTTAGGTTAGTATGCACATGTTCTACTTTCTTCTTTAGGAATCTACTACCATAAGAACACATGTTAGATGTCCTTATTCTGCTGAACACCATAAACATGTAGCAGTTCTAGAATTAGGACTCTGGGTCTGAACTAATTATGGATGCTTTCCTATCGAATTAAGCTCAGCTGCTGCTGAATCCAAAAATATTTTAAAGAATATAATTCCAAGAACTAGTATCATTGCTTATAATTATTGCCTATAAAATTGAAAGAACTAACTCTCAGGAATTTAATGTATTTGTCCCTATATGAGGCTATTTAATGCATCTCTGGGTTTCTGTAATATGCAAAGGAATGCTCAGAGCTAAGTATGAGTAGAAGGGATGGATGGAGCTAATTTGCTCTACATAAGAAAATAGAATGAAATTTATTTTTGCACATTAGAAGGAAGGGGGCAGAAGTGAGAAGGAGAAAAGAGAAAGAAGACTGGCTGAGCTAGGTGGATGAAGACATTTTAAGAATAGTGTTATCTGATGTGCTATGGTATAAATATACTCTTTCCCCTAAATGCCAATAAAATCTTCTCCAAATATATGAGAAGTGTAAGAATGTATGTGTGTGCATGAGCGTATGATTTAAACAACTTAATAAATGTAAAATGCTTACCCCAGTGCCTGGCACTTAGGAAACTCTTAAAAAATATTAGCTCTTGTTATGATCCATATTATATTATTTACCATTTACAATCTTGCCTGAAGAGACACAATATGACAACACACACAAGTAGTGCTATTAAAAATAATTAATTTTAAAAGAAAACATGAAAAAATAATGGAAATAAAAAATTTCACTAGGAACTAAGGTGGAAGGGCTACTCTAGTTAAGGAGAAAATTTAATTCTAAGTTTCCCAGTTGGCAGTCAAAAATGTAACATGTTTTTGTTTTTCACTAATTTTAGAAATAAACTCTGTGTGTGTGTGTGTGTGTGTGTGTGTGTGTGTGTGTGTGTGTTTGTACATACGGAAAAATATTACTGCCACAAATTCTTATGAGTTTATTGTGTGTCTTAATGGATTCAGATCCACTAATTTAACATCATGAAGAGCCATTTACCAACCGTAGTTTGTTCTATAAGTAATCATTTTGCTATAAGAAGCCTTGGTAAAAGTTAAAAATACAACAATAAATTATAAACTTAAAGGCTTTTTAGAGGGACAAAAGCTAATAAAGGCAAGAAATGCTATTTCTTTTTATGTCAATAATATAAAGATGTATTTTAGAGACTTTAAAATAATAGTCTAGTTAACATGCCCATTACAATATTATTTTTTCTCACAAGACTTTCTGAGTGTCACATGTATTATTAATCTTCCTCTTCCCAGAAACAAAGTACACACCCCCAAGAATCACACACACTGTATTAAACACATCATACCACGGTATGTACATTCTTGACAATTTTTTATATCTATTTTCCCCAAGTAGTAGAAAAAATGCTTTCTAAGGATCCCAAAATTTTGTGGTGAGTGATAGGAAATATATTCACACATCGTAAAAGTAAGATTGAATATATGAATGGAAGAATGAACTAGAAGCATTCAAAGGGACCAAGAATATTAGTTTAATTACATGCATCTTCCACTTCAAAAAGAAAAACTATCATACAGATGGCAATGATTAATCACCATGTACAAGATAATTTGACTGACAAAAGGTTTCATGACCCAGTTCTACCCTCCAAGCGCATTTTCCTAATCTTCATAAATAGCCAACTGCTTTAGGGAGAACAAACTAGAAAACAAAAGAAGCTCAGCTTTTGAAAACGTAAGCCAGCACTGTCCATGGACACTCAATCAGAAGTTATGACATAAGCCAATAGAGAATGATGAACCAATTTACAGTCTAACTTTCAGGGATGCATCACTCTTGCTAAAATGCCTTGATATATAATACAAACACCAGTGCATGATTTAAGTAACACTGTATAGTATGTATCATTATTAATTTAAAGTTTGCATCTCAGAGGCATCCTAAAAGGTACCAGTTTCTAAGTTTAAGGACATATTCTCAGCCTAATAAAGTACAGCAGTTGAACAGATAAGGCATGTTTCCAGCCAGGTATAACTGGAACACAGGAGAAAATATAACTAGCAAATTTGCCCTTTCTTACCTGTTATCCAGGAGAGAAGTAGCCAAGTTCACGGGGTGCATACATATCCAAAGAGAGGAGGCCAAAGGGAGAGAAAAAAGAAAGAAAAATCATTTGGGGTAAATCTAAGTTACAGGTTAACAATAAAAATGAAACATTTGCAAAGAAAAACATTCTATACAGAAAGCTTCTGATTGTGTGAGTTTGCAGAATTAAATAATGTTTTTTCTGACAAGCGAACTTAATTTGTAGGTAATGTGGTTGACCACTCACACTAGACAGTCTCAGGTGGTACACAGCTGTTACCATCCACAGTGATAGATATACATAACCAGTCTTATATTTTGAAGGTAATTCGGCAATAGAGAAAACACTGAGTGTTCATCACATTATCAATGTGCCCCAGTCAATTTCAGGAACCCCTAAGTCACATCCGAATCCACGTTAAAAAAGGATAATAAGCCAAATATGAATGGTCTGAATGTGACCCAGGGTCTAATTACTTGATCTACTTTGTTTAAATATTGACCAAATCTCTAAAATATACTAAGAACCAATTCTAGATGATATGGCATATAAATATCAAACATGGCCTTTGTCTTGGAACATGTAAGATTCTACATGAATGTGGAAATATAAATGGGTAAAACTGGAGATCATCAGTTAGTATGAAATTGAGATTACCAAAAAGCAATCCTGATACCAGTCCCACTAATAAATATTAGTACCTGTTAAAATGTAAGTTTTTTACTTCTCAGGAATGTCATATTTAGAAATTCAATTTAAGCAGGACACATTTTCTAAGATATTTTTAGCAATCACTTATAAAGCCTCTACAGAAATAAGGTACGCAGACCAACCTAAGCCAACATCTACTCAATATGTGCTCTGAAAACCTCAAATATCCCCCTGAAATTTTACCTTTTAAACAAGCAAGAGAGTCTTGCCTTGCCCTTCAAAAATAGCATTGCACTATTAGAGTTTCTTATTTTTTTCATATTCATAATTATTTCATTTTACTTTGGGAAGAAAAAGAACAAACAAACACACAAAATAAGTCAGATCTCCTTTTCATACATCTGTAAAAACAAACAAAACACAACTGCAGTAGATGTGAGATACTTCCCAAGGGATGATCAGCAAAATATAAATGGTCTTTGTTGGTAATTGATAATTGAACAGGGGCCAATCTTATCTTTATTTACCTATATGGAACCTTTCCAAATAATGTTTTATCTCTTGGAGTTCCCCATCAACCTATCCCTTTATTCAACTTTTGCCAGAATCTGTACTCTTTAAACTGAACATGTTTTCTATTGATGAAGTCTGACTCAAGGGTATTTTTGGTACTGAATAATGCTAGTCATCCCAGTTTACTGCCTTTCAGTTGAGAGTATCATAGGTCACATCAAGGCTGTTCTCATTTCAGGCTCCCCAGACACTGATATGAATCATGCTATACCTCCAATCTATCTATAGTCCAAGAGCTGCTACTCTACAGAGTATTAAGAAGGAAATTTATATGTTTCTAAAAAGAATTTGAAAGCTATGAAGTATTGTAGCCTACATGAGCTAGATCAAACCAACTCCATACATGTCATGTCAATAGAACTGTTGTTCATTCATATATTTCCCTCTACCCATCAATTTCATTAAAGAATAGCTATAAGAATTCTACAGCAAACATCACAGTAAATGGTGAAAAACTTGAAGCTTTACCACTAATTTCAGGAACATGATAATGATGTCCCCTCTCACCACTGCTTTTCAACATTATACTGGAAGTACTAGCTAATACGACAATACAAAAATAAATAAAATATGTACTAATTAGGAAGGAAGAAATAAAACTGTCTTAGATCAAAGGTGATTGGCTATGTTGAAAATTCTAAAGATTTGACCAAAAAAACTCCCGAAACTTGTAAACAATTACAGCAAGGGTGCAGGATATAAGATTAATATACAATAGTCAATTGCTTTCCTAATACCAGCATGGAACAAGTGGAATTTGAAATTGAAAACATAATACTGTTTACCTTAGCACCCTAAAAAAACAAAATATTTTGGTATAAATCTAACAAAATCTATGTGAGGAAAACTACAAAGCTCCTATGAAAGAAGTTAAAGAAGAAATACATAAATGGAGAGATATTCTGTGTTCGTGGATAGGAAGATTCAATATTCTAAAGATGTCAGTTCTTCCTAGATTGATATACAGGATTCAATGCTATCCCAAGCAAAATCCCAACAAGCTATTTTGTGGATATTGATAAACTGATTCAAGGTTTATATGGATTAGAAAAAGACCCAGATCAAAACTACAAAGATATCGTCTCACATCTTTAAAAATGGCTATTATCAAAAACACAAAAAATAAAACCTGCTAGTGAGGATGTGGAGAAAAGGAAATTCTTATACATTGTTGATAGGAATGCAAACTGGTACAGTCATTATGAAAAACAGTATGGCGATGCCTCAAAGATTAAAAAAGAATTAACATATGACCCAGCAATCTCACATATATCCCAAGGAAATGAAATCAATATGGTAGAGATATCTGCACTCCCATGTTCATTCCAGCATTATTCACAACAGTCAAAATATGGAAACAACCTAAGTGTCCATCAATGGATGAATGGATAAAGAAAATGTAGTATCTATACACATTAAGATATTATTCAGCCTTAAGAAAAAGGCAATCCTGCCAATGGCCACACAATGAATGAATCTGGAGGACATTATGCTAAATGAAATAAGCCAGACACAGAAAGACAAATGCTGCATGGTCTCACTTATATGTGTAATCTAAAATAGTCAAATTTGTAGAAGCAAAGAGTACAATGATAGTTGGTGGTGGGAGACGGATAAATGGAGAGATGTTGGTCAAAGGATACAAAGTTTCAGTTGTGCAAGACGGATAAATTCTGGTGATCTAATGCACCACATAATGAATATGGTTAACAATATCGTATTATATACTTGAAATTTGCTAACATTGAAACATTGAGTATGCCTTACATTAACAATGTGCATACATTGATTATGTATTCTCAGCACACAGGAAGGAAGGAAGGAAGGAAAGAAGGAAGAAAAAGGAAGGAAGGAAGGAAGGGAGGGAGGGAGGGAGGAAGGCTACATAAGGTAATTGATATATTAACTTGATTGCAACAATCATTTCACAATATACACATATATCAAAACATTGTTTTACATTTTATATATAAATACAATTTCTATTTATCATTTTTTCCTCAATAAAGCAGAAAAAAAGCTTCAGTAATCAAGATAGTGGGGTACTGACAAAAGAATAGACAAATCAGTGAAATGGAATATGGAGCTCAGAAATAGATCCATATAAATATAGTCAACTGACCTTTGACAAAGAAACAAAGACAATACATGAAGGAAAGATAGTCTCTTCAACAAACAGGGATGAAACAACTGGACATCCTCATGTGAGAAACTGAATCTAGACACAGACCTTACCCTATTCACAAAAGTTAACTCAAAATGGAATACAGACCTAAATGCGAAGTGCAAAACTATAAAACTCTAGAAAATAACACAAGAGAAAACCTAGATGACCTTGGGTTTGATGATGACTGCTTGTGAGCCATTCTGAACACTAACCACAATGGCTTCCTTGATAATTAGGCTAGGGACCATAGGGTATGATAGTTCATAACCAAAAGGAAATTACTCTGTCAAAGATGCTCATCTCTTAAGAAACATAACCCACAAAGATGCACAGTAATATAACATGATGAGTAATGTAACAGTGAACCACAGATTCCGCACTTCAAATTTCTCAGTTTCCTAATTCTGACAGCACTCTTTATTCTGAAGCCAAACATCTCTTTTCAAATGAAAGTCTAATTATGTTACAATATTAATTAAAATGCTTTAGTCACTTAACATGACATTGCAGGGATTGTCTATATGGCCTTAGTGCCCTGTTCTGTCTACCTATGCCGCTCCACCCCAAACCACTGTCTTCTTGTTCTCTAAGCTCCAAACACACTCTCCTCCTTTCAGCTCATCAAAGATTCTAGGTTCTTTCCACCAATGGGCCTTTGCACCTACTGTTCCCTCTTAGTGGAATATTCACCTCATAAGCACCACCTTTCATTTGGGGAACTCCTGCTCACTTCTCAACTTTCAGATCTCTAGTACCACTTCCCTGACGGCCATACACTCAAAATCTGACCATTCCCATGGTTAAGTGCATTCATCAAACCATCAAACCACATTCCTTTCCACAGGAAGTTAGCTCTGTTTGCCATTATACGTTCCTGAATGCGATATTCTCACGAATGAATGTCAGCTCCATGAGGATGGTGACTGTTTGCTTTTGCATTCATGTTATTTATCCTCAGCACCTAGTATCTGGCACACGGCAAGTACTCTATAAACACTGCTTACTATCAAATCAGCTGATGGATTAAGAACTACTTTTAGTGTATATGACATGCTAAAAGTAACATTAGGAAGAAAATGCACATTTGTGGAGATGCATCCAAGAAGTCAGAAAAAGTAATCACTAAAGGCATAGACCTACCTCCCTTTAAAATTTTTTTCTATTTAACAATTTTTCCTAGGGTCTCCTAGGAACAACTAAAAGTGAAACATATCCATTCAGCTTAATCTGTCTTTTTAGTTTTGCACCCTTCTATAGATTTCTATCTTATCTACTTCTTTATATTTAATGTTTGACTGAACTTGAGGTGAAGAAAGACAATTGCTGGATGGAATTGATGGAAAGTAATTTGGAAAGCTGGTCAGGGCCTAGGCAGATTCAGCTGCCTCAGCCCAGGAAATGACCTTAATCAAGTAATTTGATTATTATGGGCTTCTAAAAGCACTGCAGAAGAGACGAAATAAAAAGTTAGTCCCCAAAGGACAGACGAGGCTACCTCCAAGTCAGGCTTTATGGGGGGAAAAATCTAAAGAGATGAAAAAATTATTGTCATATGAGCAGAAAATACATTCTATTTGGTTTCAAGGAGCCAGATTGGAAAGCTAATGATCTCAGTATCATAACCAGTCTCTCATTCAGCCTCCACTGGGAGCTATGGCAAAGAAAGCAGATTGACAGACCAAAATAATGAGCATGCATTTGCCCCAGGAGGAAGAACCCTGAAGATCAGTGTCATAAGTAACTAGTAAATATCATCACTGGTGTAGAAAAATAGGTAACTCTCTGGGTTATTATTAATAAGAATATTTATAAGGCATCCACAGTGTGTGTGAGACGCTATGAATAGCATCTCTGAGGATAAGCATGGAGAAAAGGCAGGAGAGCATTTTGCTGAAACTTTCAGCAATAGTAAGGGATTTCCACCCCCATTTTTATTCTTTTATTTTTGGAGTTAATGAAGTACAGAAGGTGGAGATCTAAGAACAAGGAAGTGAGCATGTTGTGAAGAGGACAGAGGACACAGAGAGAACAAAGAAAGGAAGGAAGAAGCAAAGGTGAGAGAGGTGAGAGCCTGGCCAGAGAATGAGAATTTTGAAAAATAATTAGTTTTCCTTTGGAGCTCCAGAGGGCTTTCCAGTTTCCAAAGCACTTAGCACACATGATTTTATCCCAACTCACAGCAAGCCTGCAAGGCAGACAGGCAAGGATCACCACCCTGCTGCTTCTTTTTTTGCTGATCACCTGAGGCTTAGAGAGGCTGCAAGTTGCCCAAAGTCCCTGAGCCAGAGAGTGGAGGGGCAGGATGACTCTGCGTGAGTTTTCTGACTGCAGAGTGCATATAGGGAAGGCAACAGAGAAATGCCAAGTTTTAAGGTTGGTGGAGTGTGAGTCTGTGTAACTGCTGCTGTTATTACCAGTCTGAGGGTTAAGCAGAGCTGCTTCTGTAGAAAAACAAATCCTCAACTGGCAAGGCAGCACTTGATTAAGGTTTTTCTTCTCTTAATTCATGCGCTGCAAGTTTACTATGGGCTTATTCTAGAGAAAAATGGACCCCAGGTCCTCCCTAAAAGGAACACACTGCTTCCCTCTTCACTTACACAGGAGGAAAAGCAGGGAACAGAGCTCTTGTTTGTGACTTGTGATTGTTTTTTTAAATTAACAAACAGACTTTTTAAAAATTCTCACTTTCTATCATGTTTTTCTCAATAGCCTAACAAGAATTCTAGGTCATGTGCTCTTTGATTTTAGACAGTTCATCTTACATTTACTTAATCGGTGTCTGAGATAAAGGACGGGGAGGAGGATGAGGTATTCGGGAGTTAATTCAGATCTCGAAAATTATTATGCAGGGAATATCAAGAAATTCTTGTTTTCTATCAAAACCCCAAATCCCAAGTTATAAAATAGAAAATAAAGGCTTTTAGATAGAGAAAATATTTTTTGCAATTAATCTTTCTTTATGATTTACCATTTATGTTTTAGAATGAATCTAAGCAAAAGGTGTCCGAAGCATTTAGTTTCTCTTTAGTACACCCCATTTTCAAGTATCTGTAAGTATGTCTTCAGTACCTGGGCACTGTGAGCTCCAGAGTACACTAAAGCCACACTCAGATGAATCCACCATACAGGATAATCCACACAAAGACTGTGGATTGCTGGGGAGTCACTTCCCAGTATTGCATTAAACTTCCATCCAAACCACTTTTTAAGGGAAGCATAACACCAAGGTGGCAGAAGGTAGACAGAAGTGGGCATCAAGGAGTAGCACAGTGGAGAGAAGCCTATAGAGCCCAGTGATGTGCAAAGAGACACTCTGATAAACATTGGTGCTGTTTTCACAGCAAAACAGCCAAATTCACAAAAGGTACTAGGACATGCATACCTTCCCCATCTCATGAATCAGCAGCCTAGAACTTGGAACATTAAGTCCAGTGATGCTGCACACAAACTACTCCCTTCTTGACACACATACAGTCAAACTTAAACACATGTATGCATTCTTAAATTTTTAAAGTGGAGGACGGGCACAGTGCCTCATGCCTATAATCCCAACATTTTGGGAGGCCGAGGTAGGTAGATCACCTGAGGTCAGCAGTCTGAGACCAGCCTGGCCAACATGGTGAAACCCCATCTCTACTAAAAATACAAAAATTAGTTGGGCATGGTGGTGTGTGCCTGTAATCTCAGCTACTTGGGAGGCTGAGGCAGAAGAATCGCTTGGACTCAGAAGGTGGAGGTTGCAGTGAACCGAGACTGTGCCACTGCACCCCAGCCTGGATGACAAGAGTGAAACTCTATCTCAAGTAAATAAATAAATAAATAAATAAATAAACAAATAAATAAATAAAGTAAGTAAGTAAGTAAGTGGACAGCTTCCTAGTCCTTGTGGTAGATGATACTGGTGTTTCCAATATCTGGAAGGTTTCCCACTCCTGAGCACATAGAAAACTGCACTTCTCGACTTTCCTGTCACTGGGTGGGTCCTTTAGTTCTAGCCAAGGAGATGGGAGCAGAATATAGCGGGTCACTTTTTGAAAAGCTCACCCCAATTCCCCAGCCATTGTCTCTCATTGTCATGGTGTTTGCTGAGGAGTTCTCCTATTAAGAGATGAAGGTAATACAGGCTGAAGCAACTGCATTGCTAAGCATGTAGAATGATTGCCAAAAAGAGTTACCTAGACCTACAATAGACTGTATAAGAAGAAAATAAGCTTTTGTTAAGCCACAGAGATGTGGGTCATGCTTTTACAGCAGTGTAACTTAGTTTAATCTGACTAATACCATCTGCTTGTCCATATTATTAATCACTGAGTTCTCTTAAATTCCATCTCATCAATATTTCTCAGATCTATCCAATGCTAACCACTGTCACTACCTTAAATCAGGTCGCCATTCCCTCTCACCTGTATTGATGGGACAGATCTCCCTGCCTCTCGATCCATTCTAATCCATTTTCCCATACAGCCAGAGTCACCATTCTAAAGTTCAAACCTGAGCCTTTCATTTCTTTATCTAAAATCATTCAGTGATTCCCCATAGCTTCAAGGATAAAATGGAAACTCCTTCCATGGCCTTCAAGGGCCTCCTAATCATTTCCCTCTCCATGTGCATCTCTTGACCTTCCACTGTCTATGTTTCAGTCTTGGAAATACCAGATTTCTGTGGAACTACCATTATATAGAACACTTTTGTCCACCTGTCCACCTTTCTCTAGGCTAATTCCTTAGAAACCTGTTTAGGCAAACATCTCCTTCCCTGACTTTGTAAGGCTGAATTGAGTGCCCCACTGTCAGCCTCTGCTCACTCCTGCTAAAGGTCAGGATATAGAATCACCTGTCACCTTGACACTCCTCTGCTAGAGGGAGAGCTGCTTGACATGGAAACTGTTTTCTAGTCATCCCTCCATTCTCAGGACCCAGCACATGGGAGACCTCCAGCAAGTATTTGTGAAATGGATAAGCGAAAGAATGAATGCTTAGATCCAATGTGCTTCTCTCCTGCTTTTTACTCTCAATGATTCCAAAGGTACAGAACAGAAGGAAAGAGAAAGGGTTTAAGAGTCTAATCTATCTGTCTTTACATTCTTCCTCAACCACTTGGAAACTGTGTGACTCTAGGCAAGCAACTTAATCCTTCTTAGCCCCAAATCTCCACTTGTAAAATGGTAGTAATCATATGTATCTCCATGATGGAGTTGTAAATTGTAGCATTTCCATGATGGGGTTGTAAAAATTAGAACATAAAACAGGCACTGAATGAGAGGCACAAAACAAATGCTAAATATAAATGGTAGGTATAAGAGTATTCTTGTTATTATTAATCATACAAAAATTGGCTTGATGGCAGCAATGGAAACACCTGGAAGTGAGATCAGATTTCATTTTAAGCAGGAGGAGAAAACAATTAGACCAGAGACAAGATTATGGAACTATATGGGGGATAATGGACTCTTACTTAACCCCCTGCCAGCTTCTTCTGCCGTCCTCATCCTTTCTATTTCACTATGTACATTAATTTTTAACCTACAATGACAGTTCTTTTTCCTACCGCCTAGGACTCCTGTGATGACTTCCTGCCTTCTCCATGTTGTCTTCTCTTAGCATCCTGAAAACCCCTCTCTACACATTTTCTTTTTTCTATGTCTGGTTAAAAAGAAGTAGGCAGTTAATGAACACAAATAAAACTGAGCAATCTATCCTCACTTAAAATACTAAGTCTTAATTTCAGGTCTTCCAATGTTCACATCAGTCATTAATTCAACACATATTGATTGAGCGGCCACTGTTGTAGGCCTGGGGCACTGAGCTAAGTCCTATTTTTCTCTCTAAGCAAATATTAATTAATTAGTTACAAACTACTAGCCATATTTAATTCAAATAAAATGTCTTGAAGGGAAAAGTCCTTCTTTCTTGATACTTTGGGTTTATCAATACCCAGGCAGAAAGAGGTATTTGTTTGGTTTGGCTTTGGATTTTTTTTAAGTGAAGTACATAGCAAATCAGCAATACAATTTTTTTTTATTTTTTTTTTTTAGTGA
>NW_016107377.1:7508573-7509805 GCF_001604975.1 Cebus imitator
CTAAAAATACAAAAAATTAGCTGGGCATGGTGGTGCGTGCCTGTAATCCCAGCTACTCAGGAGGCTGAGGCAGGAGAATTGCCTGAACCCAGGAGGCGGAGGTTGCGGTGAGCCGAGATTGCACCATTGCACTCCAGCCTGGGTAACGAGCGAAACTCCATCTAAAAAAACAAAAAAAAAGAAATACTACTTGGCCAAAGTTTTACTAAAAGGAGTTGATTTTTAAAACATTACATATAGGTAGCTGAAGAGTATCCTTTCTCAGTAACTCATGTCCAATATTAAATAGTCTCCACTTTAAGGAAATTCCTCTTTACAATTTATTTCAACCCTTCATCTGTGTAAAATTGTTCTGAATTATTCAGAACTCAAGGACACCATCAAATCAAGGGGTGGTCATCCTCAGTTCCACTCCACCAGCTTTTGATATTAGCTTTTCCCCAGGAATTGGTTTCCCATCATTAACAGAACAAACATATTTCCCTTTCTGTGATTCAAAACACTACACCCCAACGAGATCCCATCCAAGTGAGCAACACCAGCAATGTTCACGAGATCTAACATTACTGCAGGTAGAAAACTGTCTCAGCCTGGCAAGGCAGCTCATGCCTGTAATCCCAGTACTTTGGGAGGCTGAGATGGGTGGATCATGAGGTCAGGAGATCAAGGCCACCCTAGCTAACCCAATCTCTACTAAAAATACAATAATTAGTCAGGCGTGGTGTCATGCTCCTGTAATCCCAGCTACTCAGGAGGCTGAGGCAGGAGAATCGCTTGAACCCGGGAGGCAGAGGTTGCAGTGAGCCAAGATTGAATGATTGAAATCCAGCCTGGGTAATAGAGCAAGATGAAAGGGGAGGGGAGGGGAGGGGAGGGGACAGAAGGGCAGGGGAGTGGGGAGAGGAGAAAGAAAAAGAAAGAAGGAAGGAAGGAAGGAGGGAAGGAAGGAAGGAAGGAGGGAGGGAGGGAGGAAGGAAGGAAGGAAAGAAGGAAAGAAAGAAAGAAAGAGAGAGAAAGAAAGCTGTCTCAAGGAATCATTCAAGTCTAGAAGAAAGAGGAAGAAAGAAAGAGAAAGGAAGGAAAGAAGGAAGGAGAAAAGAAGGAAGGAAGGAAAAAGAAAGAAAGAAAGTAGAAGGAAAGAGAGAGAGAAAGAAGAAGGAAAGAGAGAGGAAGAAAGGAAGAATGAAAGAAAAAGAAAGAAAGGAAAGAAAGAAAGAAAGAAAGAAAGAAAG
>NW_016107377.1:7510295-7520389 GCF_001604975.1 Cebus imitator
ACGCACGCACGCACTGGCTGTCTGAAGGAATCATTCAAGTCTAGTTCTCTCTCCCCATCAGCAACCCATCCATTGTATGTGTCTAAAGACCCCTAGCAACTGTCAAAGAAAATTAACCTGATTATCTGGAGTGTTAAGGAGTGTTTTTGGAGCGTTAAGACCCCACCCAGCAAAGGTGAAGATAGCCTCTTCTTATCATGTCCATTTCAGATTATTCCTTAAATTTAACACCTTTCACCAACTGTGAGGATTACCATTAATCCCTTTTAACAGAAATGTAGCTACCTCTAACTTTCAGGTTATTGTTCTCTTCAGGTAAAAATTTACCAGCCTCCAAGTCATCTCAGCAGGTGAGCCTACATTCTTCTAAAGCAGTCTGAATATTAGGGCTGAGATATTAGCATGGTTTTTCGGTTTGTTTGTTTTCATGATTCTTCCAGCCCTTCCTCGTTTTACCTCCTTTTAGCCATGTGAAGGTTTTTGGATGAGGTTAATCCAATTTCAATTTGCAAATTCCTCATTCTGGCATATGGCCACAGATGTCTGTTTGGCTTACTATGGTGACTCATCAGGTCTACCAATTACAAACTTACAATGATTTCAACTGATTTTTTTTATTTTTAACCTGTGACCATTGTGGAATGACTAAATTCTTAATTAACTAGGTTAACTAGTACATATCATTAGAAAAACCAAATTCAAAACAATTTAGGATAATTTTTTTTTTTTTAGCACCAGTTTCTGGGTAATGCAGCTATTTTCTCAGAGCTGTATTCTAGCCAAATAGCTTTTGCTGACATGTGCCTTAACAGACTGCTGATGGTCAAGGGACAGGCAGACATTTCCAGCGGAATAAAAGAAAATTTGTGAAAACTAGCTTGAAGGACACATTATATATTTATTATCAAGCAGCTAAACCATTATGCTTGTGTTAGCGCCCACAGCCTTCAGGACAACGTGCATTCCTGGAACCTATTCTAATAGCTGCTGTCAGCTTCCTGTCATCCCTGTTTAGTGTGCCCAGAGCCACAGGAGCACAAACTATCCTGTTGCAAGGCATAGCTTAAACCACAGAGCAGGATTCTAAGTCATGGTCCATCTTCTTGATCCACAACCAGACAGGTAGAAGACTTTAAAGACTAGAAGAGCTTAGGGAATGTAATACATTCTCAACCTAAAAATGTTCAGGACTGTTCGTTTGGGGAATCAGAGCAGGAATTTCCAAAAGCAAAATATATGTTAAAAGGTCTATTTAGGGTCGGAAAAAAAAAAAAAAAAGTAACCTCACTGGTGAGAGAACAGAGTTGCATTTAGCTTTGAACCTTGCATTTTCTACTAGGTGAAATCCCAATTACTGTCAGCTGCTTCACCATAAGGTAATGTGCTTCAGTAGCCCATCAATAGACAAAAAAGGTTTTGAGTTCTCCTCTCAGCACTGCACTTAGTTTCTATTTGTTCTTATGCAATTTTTTAAAATGCCCTGTGCCTTAGTTTCTTATCTGAAAATTTAATATAAAAGAGCAATCCAAAGATTGTTTGAAAAAGATAATTAAAACTGGTCTAGATAGAGACGATAATTTTCTGTTCACTCTTTTCCATTAAGTCAAACAAGCCTCCCTGGGGCAAACATTCCAGAGAGGTGATTTTTTTCTGGACTTCTGATTTCTTTTCATTGGAGCTAATTATTATTCTACCTAATGAAGTGAGTGAATACAAGAAAATCACTCCAAAATATTAATGTGTTACATTAAACTCTTATTCCTCTATACCAAATGCTATTTTTTCTTTGTATTCTCACAAAACGTTGATGTAGTAACGTATGATGATTGTATAATACGCAGATCCCTCGTAAATTCTATGATTGGACCCACACAGAGTTATTACTGCTGTCTTCCCAGGGCCCTACATTTGCTCTTCATCTAAGGGATCTGTCATTCTTCCTGTTTTATTTTTATACATTTCCTATCCATTTGAACACAGTCACACCAGTCCCTAAGGTAACCTACTCAATGCTAATACACCAACATCCTCTTCCCAAAGCTTCACTCTCATCTCACTGTGCCCCTCTCCAAATCTGACGCATTGCCATCACTAACAATGCTGTGTGATTAAGGAAACTGTCACTCTCTGTACTGTGCTTAATGCGGAGCAGTAACATTAAGATGTGTCCAACAGGGAAAAAAAATTGAAGGAAGGGGGTACATAAAATGAAGAGGATTCATTGACCAGCAAAAATCAATGAAGCAAAAATGGGCCATTTTCCTCTCATTGATTTTCACTGCTCATTGTAGGCTGACAGCAGTCTCTGCAACGTTCCACTCCTTTTGTGGTTCCCAGGAAAGCCATGCAACAACACAGGGATGCTCACCACTTTTGGCCAGACCCTTCCCATTCCACTGGGTGAAAACAATAGATTGGAAAGAAATTCACATTAAACAAAAAAACAACTATGGTTCCTCACTTAAGAGCACTCTGTAGCAAATGTGTTCCTGAGGAACGCTGTCCTCACTGGTTCTGATGAAATCTCTCTGCAGCCTGTGCTCAGTGGCCTCTTGACTTTGGCCATTCACATTCTCAGTTGCTCTGTCCTATGGGAATCAAGACCTATCCTTTTCCTGACTCGACCTTCCTATTCCAAAGGAATCTCATTTCACAAAAAGTGCCATCCATCATCTGCAGAAGCCAGGAAGTGTAAGTCCCTGCCAAGAGCAGGGGCAGATATTCTGAGTAATTGGACGCCGCCTCTGTAGCCCTAGCTGCCACCTGAGCAGCTGGAGACAAGAGGTGAGATGACGAGAAACCTTCCCCAGAAGAGGTGGCGATGCCAGACACTTCAGATTTCATTTCAGAGGCAATCAGGTGTGTGTCAAACTCCCTACCTATTTTTAAACAGCGCATGCATTCTAAAACAAGCCAGCATATACTTTTTTAAGAAGTTATTTCCCGTGATGTGTCATGTAGTCACTTGCTCTAAGAAGGCTGGCACAAGAGCTCAGATAAAGATAAATTCTTTTTGATACATGCCTGGAATATGAGGAGCTTGGTCCTGACTGCATTCATCACCCTTAGTTTTTCCATTAAGAAAATAACCTAGTAACAACTAAGTCCCCATTTCCTTATTAGCATTCTACTAGGGGTATGCCAGGCTCTGCCTTTAACTACGTATCAGTCAATAGCAGGACAAGAGAGCTCCCTGTGTAATTAAAACTGCCCATGTTCAGGCAGTCACTGCTAGGCAAGGTAGTAGCCTTGAAATATGTACAAGGAGGAGGTGGGAAGAACATGCATTTGGCTTTGGAAAGGGAATTTTAGGGTCTGAGTATGTACTTGTCATACTAAATATATGGATTCTCTAGATGAAAAAACATTCCTTACAAAATCAAGCCAACAATAGTATATTGGTTAAAGAGTACCACCTCGTAACTATAGAAATAAGATATTCCTAACATAAGCTTATAGTGAATGATTAATAATGAATAAATAATGAATACGTTTCCAGTGAATGAACTGTTTTACAAGTAACCAATCTTCCTCTTACAAGTAACCCTTATAATCTTACAAGTAACCCTTCCTTCCTCTTTTTTTCCTCTCTTCCTCCCTTCCTTCCTCCCACCTTTTCATCTTCTTATTCTTCTTTGCTTTCGCAAACATTCATCGGATACCTACTAAGTGCCAGGTGCTGTGTTAGAGTCTAAGGCGACTAAGTTAACTGAGGTATTACTATAGCCTTCGAGGAACGTTCAATTCTACTTGAAGGGACAGATGGCCGAAGCAATGACACAGCATAAAATAATAAATGTCATGCTAGAGACAAGCACAAGATGCCAAGGAGCACAGAGAAAGGCACCGACGTGTGTTTCATGAAATCATGGAGGTCTTCCAAGAAGAAGTCTTTTCTTGACCTCAGTTTCAAAGGTAAAATAAGAGTTAGCTAAATAAAGAAGGGCAGAGGGGAGTCAGGAAGAACAGCATGCAAGAAGATATCCTATGCTCAACAGAGATTCCACTTGACTTGAGCAAGTGTACATGTAAAAGGGCAAATGAATATGAAATGAGGCTGAAGAGATCACCCAGTTGTAGCTGCACACCTGGTCACCTAGCATGCCTAGCTAAAGAATTTGAACTTTACCCTGAAAACGAAAAGGCCACTGAAATCATGTAAGCAATTTTAGGATTCCAGTAGATTGGATTCTTGTTCCCAATTCTTATTCCCTCCCACTGCCACAGGAACTTGCAATAGAATAGAGAAGATGAAGTATACATCTCACCACCATTTAGCTTGGCCTTAAACAATAGGATGTGGGTGGGAGAAATAGCTGCTATTTCTGAGCCCAGGCCTTTAGAAGCAGCCCATGTTTCCATGCAGGCTCCTGCCCAACAAGGTTAAGCCCCAGGTAGCCACTGTCCCTTCAATCCAGGTCCTTGAAGAAGCAACAAACTCAACCAAGCTCAGCCAAAATGAGCCAAACCTCAGCTCCTACGCACCCTTCTTATGAGCAAGAAAAATAGATGCATGTTGTTACAAGTCCCTGAGATCCAGAGGATTGTTTCTTATTCTGCCTTACATTATAGCAATCACTGAGTCCATTCCCCAACCCTCCAACCCCTGCTTCTTAAACCAAAAGAATAAGGTGATGGCCAACTCAGTCAGAATCTATAAGGACTATCAGCTCCTTTGATGAGAACAATATATCCCATTTTGTCAATAAGGAAAGCGCAGAAGAGCATTGAAGCTATCCTGGATGAACTCACTTTCTTGTAAATGAGGAATATTAGTCTTTGGAGAATTTAGATTGCTTATGAAAATGAGAGAATCTTGGAAGACAGCTGCCCAATCATTCACTGGATTTTTAAGCAAGCACTGAAATAGACATACACTGGGTGCCTGCTCAGCTCATGATCCCCATCCCGTGAGCAGCCCGTGGCACCCTAACACCCTCAAGGTACAACCCCAGGATCCATGTTTCTACCACTTGACTCTGCTCCACTGGCATAGAGGACTAGGGCTGAGGGTACATAAACTCAGAAGAGGGAAAGGGATGCTAAGAAGGAAAACTGGTCTATAGAAGGAAAAAACTTGGGCCAAAACACAGAAAGAAGCAGAAGCTAGTAGTTATTTGGCCCCTGAAGGCAGAGACATCCAAGATAAATAGTCTTGGTTCCTACAGTTGTCACTTCCTATTTTCAGTCCTCCATGGTCTGGCTGCATTTTCTGTTGCTTGACCCAAGATGTAATTCTAAGTCATAATAATAAATTCTCCTTTTGTTTATGATGGAGAAAGTTTCTGTTATTAGAATCCAAAAGAAACTGGAGGAAAATATATGCCTACTTTGTGCCATAAATGTGCTGGGCATCAGGGATATAAAGGAAGTATGTCAGACAAGTGAATAAAAATTTTTAACAGTCCTGGGTAATGAAAAAGAAATTACAGATGCTGTTTCTTTCCCAGACTTGGAGGGTTCCACAATGTCCTCTTGGAGGAACTGATAGTTAAGCTAAAACCTAAATGGTAAATTGGATTACCAGATAACTAGTTTACCAAAAAGGGTGCAAGGAACAGGGTCAGATACCATCCAGGTGAGCAGGAAAAAGTCTGAGAAATGGCCTTGCAACTGAGCAAAAAAGCACAGTGGCCGATATTGAGAGAAATTTCAGTGGAGTGGTGAGGACAGAGGCAAGAGTGCAGTGGGTTGAACAGCTGAGTGGGAAAACAGAAACAAGAGTAGATAACTCTTACATTTTCAAGATGCATGACTCTGGAAGAGGCAAGGCTCGATGAGGGGAGGGGTATACACAGGATGACAATGGGGAGTTTTGTTTGTTTGTTTAAGTGGGAAGGGCTTCCCATTCCAGATATGAGACACAGAACAACAGATCTGGAAGAGGGTTTCTTTTGTGGGAGATGATGAGCAGAAGGGACAGTACAATGAAATTGGGAAATAATGTGT
Source organism: Cebus imitator (assembly GCF_001604975.1). NCBI lineage: Eukaryota > Metazoa > Chordata > Mammalia > Primates > Cebidae > Cebus > Cebus imitator. Next base: position 7,516,245 of record NW_016107377.1, read on the forward strand.
CAAGAAGATAAAGACAGTCCATTCTGAATATGAAAATTTAGTTAAACTAAACTGTTCTTATAAACCAGCTGCTTGGGAGGAAATTATTTAATATTTGGGGGAGGGAGGAAATGCTTTGCCATCATTAAAAGAAATGCTTAAAAACTAATTACTGTTCCTAACTTACTCATCCCCAGTGCCTCACCAAAATGATCCTTTTGTAATAGATTCATATTTCAAAGTGTGGAATGAAAAAAACATGTGCCAACCAGCAATGGCATCAAGACAATCCTCTCAGGTATAACAGCAAGGGAAAAAGGGAAGATGGGGAGATTTTTAGCACTACTATCTTACAGGGTTGGTTTACTTTTACAACTCTCATTTTCCAAGGGTGCACAATGTGTATCAAACAAATAATCTGAAATTTGATTTTGTTGGCTTTGAAGAATTTTCTATATGTATGTAGCAATATTTGATAAAGACTTTCTACTTAAAATTAATAGTTTTTAGAGACAGAAAATATTAGCATGAACAGAAAACTACCTGTTGTAAAATGATCAGCGCACAGACAATTTTGTTAAAGTGTTGCATCAGTCACGTTTCCCAGACCTTAATTAACTGGGATGCTTTTAAGTCACTCCCATAACCTTGCCACTACTACTACTATTATTACCATTACTGCCTACATCACCATTACCATCACCACCACCACAATCACATCACCACCACCATCTCTATTTTCATGTCCACTACCACAAATATCATTAACATCAGCTAGTTTTCCAGCATGATCTCTAAACCATGAGTTGCTGTTTTTTAAATCACTCATTCAATGACAACCAAGTTCTGGGCTACTTTTGCTCCTGAAGCTTCTTCCTTGCTCTATTGATGGTTAATTATTACAGAAATACAGGCCAATGGGAAAAATAGAAAGTGGAGAATTAAGCCTCAGGGAAAGGTGGAGGAGCTGGATCCCACACAGCCATAGTGTGATAAAGGCCTGCTGCTCCAACCACACTAGCCTGCTGAAGGATGGAATTTTGATAGGAACTTCCAAAAACAGCATGTGCAGCCACGGCTTTATTTTTAATGTCCCAGCATTGATTAAAAAAAAAAAAAAGAAAGTTGGGGGAGGAATTCAACTAAGCCAATGACAGAGAAAACCAATTTCATGGTAAGATAATTCTAAAATGTATTTAAGGTGCACTGGCAAGACCATTTTCAAAGAAATCTGCATTACAAAACATGCATGGGAGTTGAAGACTCCATTCAGACAACTTCCAGCTGCTAAAGAAAAACTGTTATTCTTTAGTTCTCTCCCACTGTTTCCTGTAAACAATTTTATGTGGGAGAAAAAAACTTCTTTATCACATTGGCCCTCATCAAAAGAAACACACAGCAGGGAGTAAATATTTTGTTTTGTTTCTTCTATTAGCAAAACATTTATTTTCTTTAGTAAAAGACATGAATAAACAAGAGGAAAACAGTGGTGCTGAAATTATTTATTAGCTTCCTTAAAGGGAATCAATATGGAAAAGTCACCAAAAATGGCCTTTTTCAGGTCTTGCCAAAGAGAGAAGCTCCATGAAGGTATATCTTCTTGGGAGTTGTTATATTTTATGTTTAATGCCAAAAGATCCAAGGTAGAGATTTTACTTCTTAAAAATGTCCAAAATTCTAAATTATAGCTTCCGCAGGCTCTGTAAACAAGGCTCCATAGGATATGTACAGTAGATTTTTCTTGTTGTTTATGATGATAACATCCTGCTCTTAGTGGGTGCATGTTGAGTGGACTTAAACTCACAGTGGGAACTATAATTCAACCACAGCCCTGCATTAGCATGTCTTTTACCTTTAGCTTCCTCATTTTCCTTACAGAAAAAGAAAATGGAATTGATAATATTACAGTGTGTGCGTGTATGTGTGTGTGTGCATGTGTGTGTGTGTGTTGTGTCCTGTTAAGTGTTAAATAAAATTCAAATGGCCACATAAAGTAATTAAATGATCATATAGCCAAATAAATGCTCTATCAGTTCCATTTCTGTGCTCTTATTCAAATTTATTTCCACTTAAAGGCACCCAATTTCTTCCTTTCTGAGTCTTCTTATAATTTATGAGGAAAAATGCCCATTCAAGATGCCATGCACATCATGCCATATATTTGTACATTTGTTTCTAAGCCTGATTTGTCATTTTCTTAAACTTAAGGCTTAAAGTTCTTATTTGGGATCATGTGCAGCAATTTTTGGCATTTAAAAATGGAAATCGCTGCTTGGAAGAGTCAACAATAAGGTATGTTTTAAAAAAAGAGAAGTTATAATCATCAGGAAAACACAGTCCTTAGATATCAGTGTAAAGGAACACAGGACTAAGGAACACTGAATACATTCCCCCCAGAATTAGGGGTTTAATGAAGTTAGCCCTGAATTCCTGGGTTTCAGCTACAATCTTGATACTGACTAGTGCTGTTCTCAGTCCATATCTAGTCCTTGCACCAACCCTGTACTCTGCTTTATTTCATGGTGAAGTTGAATGTCACGTGTGTACTGGATATAAACAGTGGGTCATGAGTTGGCTGCCTGTTTTTTTAATTCTCAGTGTACCAACTAGTAGTTATAAGACTTTGGGCACATGATTTTCCTTCTTCTTCTCAATGTACTCATTTGCAAAATGGTGACGAATGGTACCCATGCGATTGAACTGTTATAAGGATTAGGTGGATTAATATGAGAAGAATGGTTATCATAAAGGAAATGCTAAATTAATGCTGTGGTTGTTATCACCACTTACTATTATTAATTATAATTAACACAGGTATCTGTTCCTTTAGATTATAAGTTCCTTGAGGAAACAAACCAGGCCTTGTACATTCAGTAATGTACAAGCCTTGTATATGGTAGGTGCTCAACACATTAAACCTGTCCAGCATCTGGTTTTTATTAGAAACTCTTCTAAGGTAAAGATTTAAAATGACCAGGGGCAAAATTATACAAGAATAATGAGAATTCCAAAAATATCCCATTTGGTAGCATGATCTTGCTCCTCTTTTCCTATGAGACTAATTAAAGAAAAATGGGACTCAGGACAGATTTAAGCAAAGAACAGTGCCAAACGCTAAGATGACAGCCCTGCCTCCTTTCTCCGTCTCATCATATTGAATGGTGATACTTGGAGAGATGGCTTCCCTTTTAAAGGCAAATCGAACACATGTAGAGTTGGGAAATGTAATCGAACTTTTAAAAACCACTAGGAAAGAAATAAGGTTGGGATCAGTATATGTGATATGTCGAACTCAAGCAAGCACAGCCAACTCAGAGACAGAAGGGAAGTGTATACATATGTTGCAATGGGAGTCAGAAAGAACATATCAAAGATATAGGTGGAAAGATGAAATGATTGAAACAAAGGAAAGCAGCTTCTTGCGCTACCTTGGCTTCAGTAACACTGTATAATTGTCTAACTTTTAACCCTAACATCCCTGCTAAGTATAGAAAAATCAAATTCTATTCAGGGGGTACTAATCATCTTCTGTGACCAGAAGAGTTTTCTTAGGAGACACATATACTCTTCTCATCATAGGAGATTTCCAAATTAAATATAATAACATGGTGGATGTCATTTTTTAGCTCTATTAAAGTATAACAGACAAATAGAAATTGCATATATTTAAGATGTCCAACTTCACGGTTTGATACATCCGTGCACAGTGAAACGATTACCACAATCAAGCTACTTAACAACATAGCCATCACCTCCCATAGTTACCATTTCTTTTATTTCTCATCCTCCTTCTCTTTTTCTTTGCTTTAAAAAAGAAAGAAATCCTGACATTTGTAACTACATGGATAAAACTGAGGGACATTATACCAAGTGAAATACACCAGATACAGAAAGACAAATACTGCACAATCTTAGCTATATGTGGAACTAAAGGAGTCAAACTCGTAGAAGCAGAATATTGAAGGGCAGTTGCCAGGGCTGGGACAAAGGGTAGATGGAGCAGGCAATGGAGATATGTTTGTTAAAAGATACAAAGTTCCAGTGATGTAAGATGAATACGTTCTATAGATCTAATGTACAACATGGTGACTGTAGTTAACAGTACAGTAATAGAATTGTATACTTGAAATTTGCTAAGATAGTAGATTTTTTTTTTTTTTTTTTTT
>NW_016107377.1:7520419-7565726 GCF_001604975.1 Cebus imitator
GCACCATCTTGGCTCACTGCAACCTCCGCCTCCCAGGTTCAAACGATTCTCCTGCCTCAGTCTTCTGAGTAGCTGGGATTACAGGTACACACCACCACGCCTGGCTAATTTTTTGTATTTTTAGTAGAGATGGGGTTTCTTCATGTTGGTCAGGCTGGTCTCAAACTCCTGACCTCATAATCCGCCCTCCTTGACTTCCCAAAGTGCTGAGACTACAGACATGAGCCACCACGCCCACCCAAGATAGTAGATCTTAAGTGTTCTTACCACACACACAAAAAGAAGAAACATGAAAGAATATATGTCATTCCTTTTAGATTATCATTTTCATTTGGAAGACTTAGAAAACAAAAAAAAAACTTTAAAAATTTAAAAATTATCTTTAATTCTATGGCTCATACAGACTACTGTTAATATTTTGGTTTATTGCTTCATTTCTAAATTTATTGAGACATTGATTATAATACATAGATCACAATGTATATAGAATATAAGAACATTTTAAAGAAGCATAACCAAGTGAACACCTATGTAAGCACCACCCAGGTTCAAAAGCAGAAAATTGTACCTTGCCTCAGATTCTTTTTCTGCTCTGACCATGATCATATCATATTTTTCTAAGCATATCCTCATACCCTCTCTCTCCCTGAGCCTAACATCTGTTTTGTCACCTGTGGGTTGCACCCTTAAGTAATGTATTTAAAGTTGTGTTTTGTAACTTTATAGAAATGAAACCATATACTGTGTATGACTGGAGGCTTGCTTCTTTTCATTCCTCCTTGTACCTGTGCAAGATTTACCTAGTGGAAGTCTCAAACTGTATTTCAGTTCTTTTCATTGCTGTGTAGTATTCCCTTGTGTGAGTATTTCCTGATTCTACTATCAATGGACATTTGGGTTGTTGTTTCCATATTCTGCTGCTAAGAATATTTGTAAGAATGTTTCCTGGCACAATATGCAAAAGTTCTCTGGGGATTCCACTTAGTAATGTAATTGCTGGCTTCAAGAGTATTGCACGCTCAAGCATATTAAGTGATACCAAAGTGTTTTCTAGGGTAGTTATAGCAGTATCTATTCCCAACAGAAGTGGATAAGTGTCCCCATCTACAACCTAAAGATTGGTATTATCAAACTTCCTATTTTTTGCCTATCTACTTATATATGTGTGTGTGTGTGTGTGTGTGTGTATGTGTGTGTTTGTATGTGTGTGTGTGTATATATGTGAGTGTGTATGTATACACACACACATATATATGTACACATAAATATAACAGGCAAATATATATATATATATATACACACACACACACACAAACACGCTTATGTGTTCAGTTTTTACTTATATGATAAGCAAGTTTGTTTCTACTTTTTAGCAATTACAAACTGTGATTTGATGAACATTTTTGTAAAGTTATGTATTTTTCCAGAATATACATTGAAAAGTGGTATTTTAAGTCATGATATTACTGAAACACCAGGAGTTCAGTCTAGGTCCTGCTGCTTGTCACACAAAAAGCCAATGACTGAGACAATGATTGTTGACAACGAAGATGGCTTTATTCAGGTACTGTAGCTAAGGACATGGGAGATCAGCCTCAAATCCACCTCCCTAACCAACTAAAATTAGGAGTTTATACAGCAGGGAAGAAGCGTAATAATGTGTAAGAAAACAGGAACTGTGTAGTAGAGTAAGGAAGCAATCATGATGAATGAGGGGAAGCATTCATGATGAATGAATTTGGCATCTCATTGTCTAGATGCATGATCTGGAGAGTTTCAGTTCATTCATTCGTTCATTCATTCATTCATTTATGGCCTTGGGTCTTTTCCTGAGAAAGGAACTCAGATAAAACAAACATAGGTTTCAAGCTTTAAAAGCAGAAGTGTCAACTTCTATGTTTATCCCCAAAAAATTTGTCTATGGAACTAATAGCTCAGTTTCAGTGCCAATATGTGAATGTTTAAATTTCTTAAGAAATCCCACAAGTGAATGCAAGTTCTCCACCACTGGCATAACCTCACTACATGTTTGAGATTGGTAACTTTAGTTAAATGTATTTAACTTTGCTTTCAATTCTTTCTTTGACTAATGTTATTTCACATCTTGTCATATGTTTTAAGCCTTTCGTTTTTCCTTGTGTTTATTTTCTATTTTCCTTTTGAGTTCTCTTTTTCTTACTGATTTGAGGAAATTCTTTTGTATAATCTGCATACTAATTTTTTGGCAGCTGTATGTATTGCCAGTTTGTGGCTTATCTTTTCTGTTTACATTGTCTTTTGATAAACAACATCTTAGTTTTCATATGGTCAAGTTAAATCCTTACTAAATGGTTTGCTCTTTTGTGTCTTGCATGATTTGTGTCTTGTTCAAGAAATCTTTTTCTACCCTGTGGTCATGAAAACATAATCCTATATTTTCCTCTAAACATTTTATAGTTTTCACTCTTTTTAATTTTTAATTACTTGTAATTTACTCTTCTTATGAAGACAGGAACCCAATTTCACTTTTATCATATGATTATTTGCCCTAGCAACATTTACATTTACATCTATTCTACAATACTGTTTTTATAAATTAAGTTTTAATATTTGCCTGAGTTCTCAGTGTGCTCTGCATTTTACTCCATGGTTCTCGTTCTAACTCCCTACAGTGTCTGAAATATAGAAAACTGAAATATAGATTTAAATAAAACTGATTATTTGAAAGGGTTTGTCTTGATCTTCTTTACGAGTGTCTTGGGTATTCCTTGCACTTCCTTTTTCAAATAAATCTTTTAAAAAACAGTTTGTCTTGTTACAAAATTCACACAACTCCATTGAGGCTAAATTAATTTGGCATTGAATCTATAAATCAACTTGGGAAAAGTTAACGTCTTCCTAGCTAGGAATATCATATAGTTCTCCATCCATTTTTGTTTTCTTTACTATTTTTTTTAATTAAATTTATAATCTTCTATAAGTGTTCCCTAGTTCTATTGGCCTAACCTCACACATTATTTAAATGAAAATATGGTCATTACAAAACTTTTTTCAGATTTATTTCTTGTTACTTTATTTATATTGCTACACTAACTTCTTGGTGCCAGCATCTAGAAATGCAACTCATTTAGATAGATAGATAGATAGATAGATAGATAGATAGAGAGATAGAGAGAGAGATAGATAGATGCATACATACATACATACATGCATACATGCATAGATATACAGATACATAGATTGACTAATTTTACATCCAGTAATTTGCTAAATTGCCTTCATAATTCTAGCAATTTATAAATCATCTTGAGTTTTCTTCATAGATAACCTTTAAACACTGACGGTTTTGTTTGTTTTTCCAGTCATTCTTTTTCTTTGTCATATTGCATTGGCTGAAATCTCCAGTACATTATCAATGAGGAATTGTGACAGTGGGCTTTCTAATCTTGTTCTTGATCTTAAAAAGAATGTTTTCAGCCGGGCACGGTGGCTCAAGCCTGTAATCCCAGCACTTTGGGAGGCCGAGGCGGGTGGATCACGAGGTCAAGAGATCGAGACAATTCTGGTCAACGTGGTGAAACCCCGTCTCTACTAAAAATACAAAAAATTAGCTGGGCATGGTGGTGCATGCCTGGTAATCCCTGCTACTCAGGAGGCTGAGGCAGGAGAATTGCCTGAACCCAGGAGGCGGAGGTTGCGGTGAGCCGAGATTGCGCCATTGCACTCCAGCCTGGGTAACATGAGTGAAACTCCGTCTCAAAAAAAAAAAAACAGAATGTTTTCAATATTTCACCATTAGGTGTATGCTTATTGTAGGTTTTGTATAAATCCCCTTTGTAGGACTAATGAAGTTTCAATATATACCTAGTTTGCCACAAATTATTCAAGTCATAAATAAATGCTGATGTTCATCAAATTCCTTTTTTCTCAATCTATTAAAAGTTTTTTGGGCTGGGCACAGTGGCTTATGCCTGTAAACCCAACACTTTGGGAGGCTGAGGTAGGAGGATCACTTGAGGCCAGGAGTTTGAGACCAGCCTAGGCAACACAGCAAGACCCTATCTTTACCAAAAATTTTAAAAACTAGTCTGGTGTGGTGGCATACACTTGTTGTCCTAGCTTCTTGGGAGGGTAAGGTGAGAGGATTGCTTGAGCCCCAGAAGTTGAGGCTGCAGTGAGCCATGATTATGCCACTGCACTTCAACCTGGGCAACAGAGCCAGACCCTATCTGAAAAATGTTTTTAAAAAATTATTTAATGTATTTTGTGTGATATGGTAATCAATTTCCTAATTTTAAATCAACTTAACATTCCTGAGATAACATAATTTGATCATTATACACTCTCTTTCTTAGATGTATCTGGATTTCATGTGCTTACAATCTCTATTATATATCTGCATCCCCATTCATGAAGAAGGCAAGCTATAATTTTTATTTTTTTCTACTCTCCTTGTCAGGTTTTTGTATCAAGGTTGTGCTTGCCCCACATAATGAATTTGGGATTGCTCTCTCTTCCTCCTTTTCAGAGGGAGTATGATTACCTGTTCCCCAAGTATCTGGTGGGAGCCACTTGACACAGATGTGAAAGTTCAAGGTTCTGTGGATTTGGCATAAAACCTCAGGGTGAAAGCCAACTTTGGAGCTTATCTACCTTGCAGAATTCTAGCTCTTATGTTTTGGCCTCTTCAGATTCATCATTTTTGTGTTAGTTCAGCAATACAGTTTAAAGGATTTTTAAATATATTTTTGCCAGTCTGTGGTTATTTTAATCAGGTGGCCTTTCATATTACCAGAATTGGGTGTCCTAGTGGCTGTGCTCTTCTAAAAACATTTAACCTGTCTTTATTTCTAGAACCATGTCTACCTCAGCTCGCCACTGTGTTTCTGGCATGCATAGAGGCTGATGTAATATTTATTAAATGAACAAATGAATACTACAACTACATTAAACATATTGTGTTGTCTTTTTTTTCCTTTCCTTTTTTTTTTTGAGATGGAGTCTTGCTCTGTCGCTAAGCTGGTGTGCAGTGGCATGATCTTGGCTCACTACAACCTCTGCCTCCCAGGTTCAAGGGATTCTCCTGCCTCAGCCTCCCAAGTAGCCAAGACTACAGGCACACACTACCATGCCCAGCTAATTTTTGTATTTTTAGTAGAGTCAGCATTTCACCATGTTGGCCAGGGTGGTCTCGATCTCTTGACCTCATGATCCACTCACCTCGGCCTCCCAAAGTGCTGGGATTACAGGCGTGAGCCCCCATGCCCAGCCTTATGGTTTTTCTTATTATAACACATTATATTTTTTACTTACATGTCAATCACTTCTGAACTGTCAGTTTTTCAAGGATATGAAGCTGTGTATGCATCTTCTCATCCTCAACGTCTGGCATATAAACAGGCTGAATAAATGAGTAAATAAATACACAGATAAATCCATCTCTGTGGTTAATTTGAATATATGTAGGTTAAATTTCACCCAGATGCTTTTTCATCTGCTACCAAATCAGTAATTAATGCAATGCAGGGAAACTAAGATGTAAATTATTGAATTCTGCAGCAAAGTAAATTTACTGTCATTTAATTGGGTATATCTCCTATTTTGTAGACTTGCTTATGTAAATCTCAGATAATTAAAAGCCTACAGTGAGTTGTTCCATAGCACTTATGATGCTTTTTTCATTTCTGCCCCCAGGCAGCTTGTTTTTGGCAATAGATGTCGAGCTCCCAGGCATTAGTTGAACATAAGTTATACTTTCTGACAATATGCTGTGAACCTCACCATTGAAAGAGAGGGAAGTCAAATAGGTCTGTGCTGAGTGGGCACACTAGCAGACCTATCTCTTTAACTGAAAACTGCCTACAAATAGAATTTAGAGTCATATGAGCTGTCTAATTCTTAAAGCCACTGCTATTTGAAGTAATGGCCTCCCACAGTTTACTATTAAATATAAAAATATCAAAAATCAATACCAATGCACATGTATTTCTCTGAAGAAAAACAAATACATCTATAATAACTAACTGCATCTAGTCTTAAAAGGTGTATAGACCAGGCCAACAGCTGAGTTAACCCAGCTGGCTTTGAAAACACCATGATACTTCCAAAATCTGATAGCTCAAAGAAGATAAACTAAATCTATGAGCGAAACATGATTGAATCTTACAGAAAATATATGAACCCTGGCAAGAAAACAATTCCAAGATAAAGCTTAGTTACCAAACTAAAAGAATTTTTCTCGTATGTATAAAACCATCTACAACTTAAATAAGTAGAATAATTTCAAGCAGATAAATTACTTTCATAGCATAAACATGTTTAATTTGCTAAATTTTCAGTACTATCTTATACTCTGAAGCCAGACTTTCCTGTCTGATTCTGGGTTTGTTTTCTGCTCCCAAATACTAATAATGGCACAGTGGTGGGGTTAGAAACACATAGAAAAATGGTTCAATTCTGGGGAAAATAACACTCTTTCATAGAAATTGTGTTTTGCCTATTGTGTTGTGTATGTCTTGGCTCTACCTTGAGCTTCAAATAAAAGAGTCTAGTAAAACGCCTGCCTTTAATAACTGCAATATAGCAAATTTAGCTACTCAAAAGTATTCAAAGTAAACCAATATGCTCATTAATCATCATTACACTCGCAAGGAGAATCAAGCAAATAACCTTTCAAAACATTTCTCAGGTCAAACTTCACATCACTCCTACAACTTTCAAACACTGAATTTTAAAAGGTGGTCTACAAATATATGCACACACCGTATCCAGCTAATTAAAGCAGATCTTGATTATCCCATTATTCAATTTATCATTTTAAAGGTACAAAAGCAAATGTGAACACTGATCAATCTCTTTACAACTTGGGATGGAGCTGTAGCCAGTGTGTGTACCTAGAGTTGAGGAAGGAACATGCATGCAATCGTACTGAGAATTGCTGAAACATAAGAGAAAAATTAAAATCACATTTTTATCCAAATGAATATGTAGGAGTGAACCTACTGCAACACAGTAACAGTAGAATTATCAGAGTCCATCTTCTTTTCAAAACTGCATGCATACCCCTGATAGCAGGGCTATTAACTGACCTACCAAGAGCTGTACCTATACTGTCAGATATCTATACTCAGTATTTTTCCATATTGTGTTATACTCTATTCTGAAATTAGTGTGACTCTCACAGTTTTTGTTTTTGTTTTTTACTTTTCCAATATGATAACCAAGATGATCTCATGAGAAGCAAATCCACGATAATCCCAACAGCCCCTTTTTGAAGTCAGTTATATCTCGAGTTCAGAACAAGATAAAGCATTTTTTCTTCCTTTCCTTGAGAACGTCTATATATATGTATTTATTTTTTTCTTCTTCATTTATGATAAAATTAATAAACATCAAATAAGTATTAATTATAACCTCAGGAAGTACCTACTACCAAATCACAGTGTCTCTCCTGCCAGGATCAATTACAAATTGTAGATGCTCCACAACTTCTTATGTCACCTCTTATTTATTTATTTTTTTTTTTTGGAGACAGTCTTGTTCTGTCACCCAGGCTGGAGAGCAATGGCACAATCTTGGCTCACTGCAACCTCCTCTTCCAGAGTTCAAACAATTCTCCTGCCTCAGCCTCCCAAGCAGCTGGGATTACCGGTGCTCGCGACCACACCAGGGTAAATATTGTATTTTTAGTAGAGTCAGGGCTGGTCTCGAACTCCTGACCTCAGGTAATCTACCCTACTGGGCCTCCTAAAGTGCTGGGATTACAGGAGTGAGCCACCATGCCCAGCCACATCTTTTTTTACAAATGTCTTCATTTTTATTAATGTCTCCTGCAGACTCCAGTTCCCAGATGGTTTTAATAATGCCCCAGCTCCCTCAGAATACATATAGCACAGAAATGGGCATATGATCCAGGAATTTCAAATCTCAAACTGCAATTCAAAGACCATTTTTTGTTGTTTTTTTCTTGTCTTGAGAACCTGACAAATGTAACAGATGAGGTAGGCAAGACAGTCCCTTAGAGCCTATTCCAAATGTTAAAAAAGAAAGTCAAATCAGAGCCAGAACACCTTGACTATGAAATGCAGCTGCTTGCTAAGGCTTTGTTCCTTCTCCATTACTTCTGACCCTTTTGAGTGAATCTGAACTCAAAGAAAGAAATGGCTCCATTAGAAGAACTCAGCAGAAAATATCTAAGAAAAACTTCTCTGGGTATTTTGTAATAAGATGGACGCATCATAAATCGGATGTAGCGATCAATCCATATACTTTATCTCTTTTTTTAAACTAGCAATATGATTACATGGATAAATGCTTAAAACAGAAAAACATAATTTAGCATTCCTAATATCCAGTATATTCTTGACTCCAGGTTTTCAACCATTACCCTTGAACATAGGACTCAGTAAATGCTTTTGGAATGAATAAAAGGTAAGACCATTCTACACATCAGAAATGCCCGAATACAAAGTAGGAATTTTGTTTATCTGAGTAACAATAAAAGAAGATACTACATGTTAGTAGGCAAAATGGGTCTTACCTTTTGTTAATCCTATTTCCTCCCTGGTTCCTAAAACTGTATTAACAGTTATACTACTGGAAAGAAAAAAATTTTTGAGTAGAATGGGAGGCTTATCTACTAGCTACTGAACCCAGTAGTTTAGACTCCAAGCTTTCTTATTGAGGAAAAAAAAATAAAAACTCAAAGAAACAGGTGACATGATTGTTTAAAAAAAAAAAAAAAAGAAAGAAAGAAAAAGAAAAACAAGTTTTCTTGAAAAAAAAATGCCTACATGCAATTTATAGCTTAAGTAAAATATTTTAAATCTTCTTACTCAAGAGGATCTAATGATGAGATTTCCAGGTCTAAATTAACAGAGCCACTTCTCCTTGATACAGAAATAGGTTCCTATTGATCAAATTCAGCAGAGGGCAAACTAAGCAGTCTTGTCTGCCCATCTGTATGTGTTTTGCCAGCTCAGAATTTCCCTAAAGAGGAACAGAAGTGCTTGGAATCAATACTGTCCAATCCAATTTTTTTTCATGGCTATCAAAGAGAGTTCAGTAATTAAGAAGCAATTCCATTAGAATGTCTAGTACCTATACAATAATCAACAGGGACTTGGATGATTTTCTGTTTCTGAAATATTATTTACGTGTTCACTTTGTGCATCACATTTATGTAACTGCCATTTTGTCACCAAGCAAATAACAAATGTTTCACTTTCTGCCACCTCAGAATCCAGAAGTTGAGTTAAGAGAAATAATTTTATATTGTTGTAAGTTTGGGTTATCTTAAAGTAGTCCATCCTGGCATCTTAAGGTTTAGGACATTAAGCATTTTTATAATTTAAGCAAACTGCTTCCATTAAGTATTTTAAAGATAAATGTCATTCTGGCCACATCCAAATGACATAAATTTTCTATTAAAAGAATAAGTGTTTGACCACTGAAATATACTTCAGAGCAAAAACAATATAAGAGCAGGGATTCTAATCAGGGTCATTCATCTAATGTAATCAGCCTCCCTGGAGGCTCTATTTTTGGAACTTGAAGTCATATAGATCCACAGTTTTAACCTATTATTTTACTACTGTATTAAAATATTACAATTAAAATTCTAGAAATTTAAAATCATTTGCACATGCTAAGGATTACTACAGTAATAGTTCTGAAAGATTAATTTATCTTATAAATATGCATTTTAAATATGTATAATGACGATATTTTCCAAAGAAGAACTCTAGACAGCAATAAATACTTAATCTGAGAAATAAAAAGATATTTAAAATCAGGACTACACAACAAAATCCATGATTTGTTTAAACAAATTAGATGTAAATATAAGTAAAGTTTTACAAATGTCACATAAATGAAATTATTGGAAAAAGAAGTTTAGAGCAAGAAAACCTCAGCATAAATACTACCATCACTGGGGGGAAACATGTTTCTGCAAAGCCCCAATATTAGGTCACTTTCTCAGATAACTTCATAATAAAGCAGAAGTGAAACTATCTTCTAGGAACCTAAAATCTAAGGCCATCAGAGCTGACAAAGTTAAGGACATGTGCAGCAGATACACATAATAGAAATTAGTAGAATGTATAAATAAGATTAAATACTGTATAACTTATCCCTAAGAAAAATGTATTTATTTACAACTTAGGAAAATTCATTTGCACATCAGTAATTCGTGTAATTGGGGTAGAGGACTGCTAGATATTCAAATTTAGATAAAGTGAGACCACTTTGTCTCATCTGGAAAATGAGACATGTTCTGATTAATCTACTCTTCTTCAGTTTTACACATCAGAAATGATTTCTAACAAAGGTCAAGATGCAGATTATACAGCTAGATCAATCTAGTTTTCTTCAGTATTACACAGCAGTAATAACAAAGCAGTGAAAACGCTGATTCTACAGTCATTCTATTCCTGGAATACTTACTGTATTCATTCTACTACACCTAAATAAAAAGACAAAAAATACATTTGTCCTTTTAAAAGTTCACCTGGAAGAGCTGAATTTTTATAATTCTATTGTCCAACTAAACATACACATAATAAAAAGCACTCAGTGAAACTGACTTTTCACAAAGGATAGCATAGCTTCATCACTCTACCACGAACAACTTGAGAAATTGTGAGTACTCAACTCAAGGTGCCTAGTTTTAACCATCAGCTTTTAAAAGACGTTTGGTTATTTTTGCACAGTAATTCCACTAGCCTGGCTACTTCTGTTTCACAAAAACACAGCCTTTCTGTTTCCATTATAGAGTCAGCATCAAAGAGTTTGAAACTGATGTAAAATCTAACTAATAACCTGAATACGAATAAATAGCTCACACTGGTTTACAATAAAGGCAAAATTCTAAATTATTTAACCATCAAACTTTTATTTCAAAACTATACTCAATGTACTAAACATAGCCACTTATTAAAGTTCAAGCCTTATTGCTTTAAATTTTTACCTAATTGTTTTTAAACTTGTTTTATCTATCAGTTAGGGGATGAAGACACAAATATATTGGCCACAGAGTAGATAATCAATAAGTGATAGACAAACTGATAATCAACCCCTTGTAGGCTGGATGTGATGGCTCATGCCTGTAATCCAAGCACTTTGGGAGGGCAAGGCAGGCAGATCACTTGAGCCCAAAAATTCGAGAACAGTCTGGGAGACAAAGTGAGACCCTGTTTCTACAAAAAATAGTGGTGCATGCCTGTAATCCTAGCTACGCAGGATGCTGAGGTAGAAGGATGGGTTGAGTCCAGAAGGCTGCAGTGAGCCATGATCATACCACTCTCCACCCTGGGTGACAGAGTGAGACACTGTCTAAAAAAAAAAAAAAAACAACAGAAAACACCCTGTAGTAGTGAAAACATTATTTCTGCAACTAATGCTTATGGGATCTACTTCCCTCTTAAGAGTCCTTGCTTTATTTTACTATATTTTAACATCATGCCAAATCAATAAATCTTAATGCAAAATGATCTCAGTTAATACACATTGGTAAAATTAGTAGTCAGATGGACAAACAAAAATGTAGACACCAAGTCCTGATCCAGGAAGCAGAAAAGGGGAGGAATTCACATCACTCACCCTCCTAGACACAGCAATTCCTCTAACTTCAATTTATTTCAGCATATCAACGATACTGTATACTCTTTTGCTTGGCTGGCATGAAGGCATACGCTATTTTTCTTAGGGTTCAATAATATCATTCCCTGGTAATAACAGAAGGGGCAAAAATAAAACAAGAAGTGAACCAGATAATTAGTTTTTACACTCAAAGTCTTAAAATGTCAGTGCTCCCACTATTGCTAACACTGTCCTCATGATCTCAGGGTTCTACTGTCTATAGTGACTCACAAACAGACTGCAGATCTGACTTTTCTAATGCAAATGAGTCTCTCCATCCATTAAAAAAAAATCTAAGTGTTTTAAGTTGTAAGTAGAAAGCTCTGCTCCTTTAGCAAATGCCCATCCAAGTGAAGACAGCATCACACATGAGCAGATTTTAGTGTTATAATCAATGCAACTTAAAAACATTGATCTGACACATAGTTAGTATTATGAATAATCATTGTGCTGCATGGTAATTAAAGATAAATGCTAAGTTGTTCACATAAATGACTACAATTAATGTTAGGTTTACACAGCAAAATCAAATTTTCATAGTACTACATTTTTCATTAAATTATCCCCCAAATCAATGATTGCTATCATATGTTGTCACGCTCATACTCACATTACAAAAGCAAAGGTCTCAAGTCCTACTCCCTCATGGCTGGTCTGCATCAGCACAGACCCCACTATGATTTCACTGATGGCCCAGAGCTGAGGCACATTCAGTTCCTAATATATGCCTAAATTCCAGACTCTTGATCCACAGGCTCCATAAAAAGGTCATTCAATCTTGACAACATCTAATGCCCACAGTGCCAACACTAAGACAGCAGAAACCCTGGGCTCAGAAGGCCAAGGGCAAGCTAGGGGTGGGGGAGTGGTGGAGGGAGAAGGGAGAGATTTTTTCCCCTTTTGTGTCAACTTCTGTCAATAATCTTATACAATTCCTTTCAATGATGCCCAACAGGGCAAGAGAAGAGGATAAGATAAAGGGGAGAAGACCCAGAAAGGGAAGTATAATTCTCCTTAAGATACTCTTTTCCATATCAATGTTTTGATCAAACCTGACTCCCTTAATTACTGCCAGCAAGAGTTAGCCAAGAAGTACTTAAGTTTTTCAGATTATTCAGAGATAGAGAAAAAAGGGGAGTTATGTGCTAACCAGTGCTCTGATGTAATCCTAGTCTTCCTGTCCATTTGATTTCCAGGCGTATGGTGACTTCGAGTCTTTCTGAATGAGGAAAGTAACCAGTAGCTTATAAAATGGCTTGTAGTTGCAATAATAATTCTAACCTAGAACCAGTTTTCTGCTTCTTCCAATGCTACTGAAAGGACACCATGGGTATACTACCTGGGGAAAGGCAAATTGAGGCTGGGCCTGGTTACTTTCACTTGGCAACTTTAAGAGATGATTCTCTGTGGTGTTTCTTCACATCTTATAGCAGCTTTTGTGCTAGCCTAATCTTTCAAGGGTGTTTGTATGACAAACAACCTTAGAAGATAAAGATAGTATCTTCCTTTTTTATAGCAAACAATGTGTACACAAGGACATACAAAGTGGAATAATAGCCATTGGAGACTTCAAAAGGTGGGAGAGTTGGAGAGGAGTGAGGGATAAGGGATTACTTATGGGGTAGAATCCCCTATCTGGATGATGGTTACTGTAAAGGCCCAGACTTTACCACTGCACAATATATCCAGGTAACAAAAATGTACTCATGCTTCCTAAATCTTCAAAAAAAAAAAGATAGTGTTTTCCTCCAGGGCAAAGGTTAGTCAGGTTTATACATGGTCCATTGTAAAATATAGGGGTTTACAAATCCTTGTCTGCACAGCATCTATCTATGCTGCACCTCATCTCCTCCATGGGACTTGGAGGTGGAGAGACAACCTCAAAGCTCATACCACCTGTCATGCATGAGTCTCTGACCCAAGGGTCTTGTGTCTCTTGCCAGCATCCATAAAACTGTGGCAGTATAACTTGTTAGCTTGCAAGTAGGGTAAAATTTAATCATCCAGTTCCTCCCAGGTAGCAGGGTAGAAAGTTGCTATGGAATCTCTAACCCACCCAGGGAGGAAAACAAACAAACAAACATATAGCGATGTCTTATTCCAGCATAGGTGCCAAAAGAAAATTAAGAACCAGGCATAAAAGAACTTCTCCAAGACCTGGGAGCAGCCATATTTTCCTAAATAATCTAATAGTTCCCTTGATTGTACATTAGAAAAATGTGTATTATTTTAAGACACAAGACTTTTGTGATTCCTGATAGAACCATTGATAATTTTTTTAAAAATCAGAAAACTAATATAACTTTCTTAAAATTCACATTTTTGAAAAGAAAACTTGAATGACATTGAAAATTGGATTTATGACTACATATGTTAATTTGCAGTCTGCTTCTAAAATGTTAAAAGCAAACTAAATTATTTTCACATCAATGGATTTCTGTCAATCTTTTAAGGGGAAAAAGGGGAACTTTGTAATTTCTTGGAGTAAGGAAAAATGTCTCCTTAAACACTTGAGTTACTACTGCTCAGTAGTGTCATTTGTTTGGAGCACAGACACAATAATATTGTTCCAAAAGATGGCTATTTACCCTCAAGTTCTGAATCTCTATGAATTTAACAGATTCATTATATAGACGTGCCGAGGGTTATGTTCTCCTTGTTTAACTAATGCTCCACAGCATTTAATTCTGCATTATACAAATACCAGTAAAGACAGTGAAAAATAAAACAAGATGCAAATTTTATGTTCATTGTAATGTGAAATTAGGCCACAGAAAAATTCCTGGCTGGATTCAGAGTTTTCTTGCACCAGCTAGAGTCTCGCTAAAATGTTAAATTATTTTTTGCCAATTCAACAGAGGTAAAACGATCACATAAAAACCAGACTAAACAAAAACAAGTCAATGAGGCTGCTACACATAAAGCTTTATACAAATGAAGGACTATCAAAACATTTCCAAATGTCAGGAATTCATTTAGAAATTTATAGTAACTTTAAAAAGGAAAAACCTCCTAGTATAAATTTGCTTTTCTGTACATTTAATCCCAACCTCTCATTCTCACAAAAATATGTGTCTTCTCAATTTCTAGAACCATATCTATAATGTTAATTTGCAGAGTACAAGCAGCCTGCCAGTGTCATATCGCAAAGGTGGCCAATTTTGTTACAGTGTTTGAAGAAGATGGCCTAGAAGGCCGAAACTGTACATAAAAACAATCAACTCTGCGCAAGACAGCTTTTCATAACCATTTTTAGACATGCATAAATCAGAGATGCATTTGTGTTACCTAATCACTACTAATGAGGCTTGAGCAGAGAATTCAAATTTCAATATTTAGCTAAAATCCTGAAGTGCAGCATCTGAATTAAATTAATATCCTTGCTTGAAAAGCTAAGATAAAGCATTTTAAATTTTATAGGTTTGGTATAACACTTAAGATTGTATAATATGACTATGCCTTAACCTTCAGATTAGAGCAAAACTGAAACAAAGAGATGTAAAACCATTCTTGCCAATACTGGAAATTCAAAATAAAAATATATTTTGGCCTTTTTAAAGGATAAAATTATGTTATCTATATCAACATCATTGGGTTTATTTATTTCAATTGTAGAAAAATAGGTAATGTAACTACCCTCTACCCATCCTTTGTTCCCCAAACACCGATTAATTTTTATGTGTTAAGAGGCAATACTGTTCTATGAAACATGGAAAAAGTTAGAAATAAACTAGCTTAGGTCTAGCTGCTTAGGTCTAGGAGACTAAATCTGCTTCTGTAATATTGGTTGGTCTTCTGACATGGCAAAAATCTGCTATTGTTTCCACCTGAGCCCTTCACATAGGGGTTTGAAGGGCTCCCATTAGGACTTCACAAGCCACAGCCGAGCTTTGGTCTAA
Organism: Cebus imitator; assembly: GCF_001604975.1. Classification (NCBI taxonomy): domain Eukaryota; kingdom Metazoa; phylum Chordata; class Mammalia; order Primates; family Cebidae; genus Cebus; species Cebus imitator. The sequence goes on from NW_016107377.1 coordinate 7,535,938, forward strand.
CACCAACATATTTGATACCTGCCCAGACAGTTTTTCCCGTATCATAATTTCCCCTCTTTAGCAGAGATGCCAAATGCTCTATGACAGGCTACAACTGCAATTTTGGCCACATCTATTTCATAATGAGCAGGGACAGTTACTGCCTTTTTCTCAGCAAAGAAAATATTGCTACAGCATAATTGCTTATTAATCATAGGCACAGTTTCTATAGACAAGTTAGCCAGAAACCTCTGGGGCAATTTATATGCTCAAGACAATCATCTCAACTTCTTGTGAAATTGGTAAATATTTGTACTGAAGAATGAAAGAGAAATGGCCTGTCTCCAGGGTATGAAAAAAAATACTCAATAGTCATTCAAATCCCAGCTAGAAAAAAAGCACAGGGGTAGGCAGGCAGGGCTCTGTATTCAACACAAAATGTTTAAAGGCATCTTTATCTAAAAATAAACAGATCTCACAATAATTCTATAAAAAGTCAACCACAGTGAGAATTTTCACAAACATCAATGTTCTGTTCAGATGAATAGATACGTTTTTAAATAAGTCTCAAAATAAATCTTAAAAGTTCCTATGGCAAAAACCAGTGGGAAAAAAATAAAGTAACAGTCTCTCAAAAAGGGTCATAAAACTGATAAAAAGCCAATCGTATATTCCCCCGAAAAATGACTTTGTTCCAGCTAACTCATTTATAAGAACTACCTATCTCTCGGAGAGCATGTTTCCAGATTCACTGACCCACCATTGAGCAAAACATTTGTTTGAGGTCAGCAAGGCAAGTTCCACATATAACAACTAGTTGGGTCTCTGCAACAGAAGGCATAAATATGGGAAAAGGACCAAAATAAGAATTACTATCCAACCTGGGGCTGCTCTTTGATGTTTTTTTTTTAAATTCAGGGAACATGTTTTATCTGTAGTTTTCATAAGTCAAATCAGAGTTTTAGCAAGCAATATAAAGTAACGCACAATAGCTGTCATCTTATAGAAAGTCTAACTTTCAAATTTTATCATCTTTTTTTTTTTTAAAGGGGAAGGGCAACAGAGGTCATCCAACATTCCTCAATGTATTTGGAAACTGTTTCCAAGAAGTAAGTCTCTTGTAATAAAAAGCTAGATAGCCTACTACTTGCATTCTCTTTAATAATGAACATCTATAATGTTACAGTGTTCCGAACATTTAAATATATACACTGATTAGATATACATGTGTATATGTGAATATGTACATTTATGTATGCATGTATCTATGTATGGGGAAATATATATATGGAGGTATGGTCTCCTGAGGATAAATTTATTTGATTATTTGAGATTTAACATGGGCCCACCCTATAAAGAGATCTGCTAGGTAGCTTTATTTGGTAACAATGAAACGGTTGTCCAGGAGGTAGAGTAGAATAAGAGAGACAAAGTCCTGAGTCATGAGAGGTATGCTCCCTTACAGAACTCTGCAAGAAGTATAATCATCAGACTGGAGGTAGAGTAGAATAAGAGAGACAAAGTCCTGAGTCATGAGAGGTATCCTCCCTTACAGAACTCTGCAAGAAGTATAATCATCAGACTGATAGCAGAGGGATAAATTTTATTTCTCCCAGACTGGCGTGTAGATGTCAGAAAAAAATGCCTTGGCAGTATCTTCCTGGGGTGGAATGGGAGAGAATATCTTTTTGGACAAGAGATCATAGTAAGCATGGTCATTCTAAAGACTTCCAGATTATACCAGGCACAGTGGCTCAAGCCTGTAATCTCAGCATTTTTGGAGGCCAAGGAGGGAGGAGAGCTTGAGCCTAGGAGTTTGAGACCAGTCTGGGAAAGATGGCGAGATCTGGTCTCTATGAAAAATATAAAAATTAGCCAGTTATGGTGGCATGCACCTGTAGTCACAGCTACTCAACAAGCTGAGGAAGGAGGATTACTTGAAACCGGGAAGTCAAGGCAGCAGTGAGCAATGATCACACTAGTGCACTCCAGGTGGTTCATAAGTTGAGACCCTGTCTTTAAAGAAAAGACTTCTAGATTATACCAACTTATGCCAAAGTTGAGAAAAAATAAAAATAAAAACTATATCCCATCCAAAAATATATGTTCATTCTGTGGCTGTTAATGTGCAGGGCATGACATGCAAAGATCAACTGAACAAGTACTGTCATAGTCTAACGCGAACAGGCAAACAATTTCAACACAAACTAAGTGCTACAGAAGAGACGTGGGAATAAAGAAGGACACCTTGTTAGATGTTAAGTGGAAGGGTATCCAGGGGAGGCCCTCTAGAGTTCAGTCCAGAAAGTCAAGTGGATGAGGAGCAAGAGAAATTGCAGGGGCACTAGACAAAGGAAAAACGTACAGGGGCAAAGAGAACATCATTTATTAGAAGCATAAATGGCTTAGGGCAGATATCACTATTATTTTGAGTATTTATTAGGTGCCTTGCACTGTTTACTACATTGGAAATACCCAGAAGAAATCTGTGTTCAAGAGAGCAGTGAGAAATGAGGACTGAAAGTCTGGCCAGAGGTAGACTGAGATGACCATAGGGTGCATTTTGTTTGGTCTTTAGCTGTTAAGTAATTTTAAAACCATACAGTAATTTTAAGTACCGGGAAAACAAGATCATACTTACATGAGAGACACCCTGGCAGCCTAAATAAGGATGATGACAACGGTTGATTATTTAAGGAATAGATACAATTCAGCAGGTGTATATAAGCGGTGTAGAATTTAAGACAATAACATGTACATTTAGTGGGCTGATTTTTAAAGGTAACCAAGAAACCTTGTGTCAAGAGAAAAAATAAGTTGCATATCCCCAAAGTTTTAGGCCAGAACGAAAGATAAGAAGACTTGAGAAAGGTCATAGCTCTGGCTTCAACCAGATGCAATAACTACCATGGACAATTAGGTGAAGCCTCCTCAACGACAAAAGTTTGCTCTATGTTTAGGAAGAGGAGCACCACCTCCCCAGACTATAATAATGATACAGCTCGGAAGAGTGAAGGAACACCACGGTTCTTGGTCCTCCCGCCGGTTTGGATAAAATGACAAGGACACACGTGGACTGCTTTTAAGGAGCAGACAGTTTCATAGGCAAGAAAAAAGAAAGAAGAAAGAAGGAAGAAGCTCCCTTGTATAGAGACAGAGGGAGGAGGGGCTCCAAAGCAGACAGAGGAAACTCCTAGCGCATTGGAAACCAGCCAGTTATATGAGGAGGTGATGTCTGATTTGCATAGGGCTCAGGGGATTGGTTTAACCAGGCATGTCATTCAAGTAGCCTTCGGGGAAAAACTGGCCCTCCCAACCTAGCCATTTAATATGGAAATGAAGGGCGCCAGTTCTACACACGTGGGTATATGTGGGTGTGGCCATGTTGCCAGACACGTGTAGGGCCAGGGCAAGAAGTAGTCAGCTGGAATCCTCACGTTTGGGTGGACCCAGTTTCTAATAGCCTGCATTTGCATGTCAAAGGTGGCATTCTTGCCAGACAAAAAATGTTTCTGGCGCGGCTTTAAAAGAAAGGAAAACTTCCCCAGGACCCCTTTTCTGCTCTATCTGCCTAAAATAATTTCTTAATAACTCCTATAACAATAAGATGGAAATGAAGAAAATACAAGGCTCTGGAGAGAGGAGTACGCAAGTGCAGGTCTTCTGGGAGCCAAGGATGAAGTCTCAACGGTGATAAGAGGGGGAAGAGGAGGGAGTGAGGACTTTCTTTGGACGGCTCTGGATAGAGAGAATGCATGAAAGCGGATGCCTTCTTGTGTCAGTGAGCTTTGCCTCCAGAAATCCGTCAGCTGCTACACTTGTTGAGCAGGGCTAACAAGAAGGTAGAAGTTGATGCTTTGCTGAGGGTGCTCATCTAAAAGCCAGAGAAATCCCAGTCAACAGAATACAGGATAGCACACAGGGTGATACGTGTTATTGGAATAATTCAGAAATTGAGGGCTCTAGCTAAAAAATGGACAAGTTGGAGATTAAAAAGCTAGAAGAAAAAAGGACTTGAGGGCACACCTAGAAAAAAAGGGGTGTGGAAATGAGTGCACTTCCTGGTTTCTGGCCAGAGAATGAAGTAGATAATTCTCTCACCATCTGACCTAAGGAATGCAGAAGGGCCGTATTTCAAGGACAAAGTGCTTGCCTTTCTGAAACTCAGTTTCTTTTTCTTTTTTCTTTTGAGACGAAGTCTCGCTCTGTCACTCAGACTGGAGTGCTGTAGTGATCTCGGCTCACCGCATCCTCCGCCTCCCGGGTTCAAGCAATTCTTCTGCCTCAGCCTCCCAAGGAAGTGGGATTACAGGCCTCTGCCACCACGCCCTGATAATTTTTTGTGTTTTTAGTAGAGACGGGGTTTGACCATGTTGGCCAGGCTGGTCTCAAGCTCCTGACCTCGTGATCCACCCGCCTCGGCCTGCCAAAGCACTGGTATTACAGGGCTGAGCCACTGCGCCCAGCCGGATCTGTTTCTTTACATATCTATAGAACGCGGGAGTAGTCCTAGAGTGCTCTAATGGCCACAACAGCATTGGCGGTCTCTGTGAACAAAAAGTTCACTGAGAACATTCCACTTTTAACCAATGGATCTCACACACAACTCTCCTGGACCCATCAATATGCTTATTCTTTTCCACTGCCAAAGTTGCATAAGAATTCATTAAAAAAAAAAAGAAACCGCCAGAATGAGAATAGTGACACCCAGTTCAAGGCTGTTGGGAGGGCAGAATAATATCTGTGAAGAGGGAGGTCACACCAGAGACCCTGCAATTATTTTCCTTTATCATTGTGAGAGGGGAAGAATACTCTCACTTGTTACCCTGCACCAGTCTTGTTAAATATAAAGAGTTCTTTCTTTATTAAATAGCAGAAATCAGAGAAAAGTATGCATATATAAAGGTGTTACTGTTGGGTATGTCAATATGCATAGCAACATGACGCTAATTAAATTTAGCCTCAGTTTACTAGTCTAAAAAAAATGCCTGAATAAAATTTTAACTTACTTTGAAACTCATTTTTTATAAAAAGCATAAAGAATGAGCCTCATACGAAACTTAGATAAATTCCAGAAACAAAATATTTTTTAATTAAAAAACTTTTTTTTTTTTGAGACAGAGTTTCACTGTGGCCATGCTGGAGTGCAGTGGCGTGATCTTGGTTCACTGCAACCTCCGCCTCCTGGGTCCAAGTGATTCTTATGCCTCAACCTCTCAAGTAGCTGGAATTACAAGCATGTACCAACATGCCTGGCTAATTATTGTACTTTTATTAGAGACAGGGTTTCGCCACGTTGGCCAAGCTGGTCTTGAACTACTGGCCTCAGGTGTTCCACCCACCATGGCCTCCCAAAGTGCTGGGATTACAGGCGTGAGCCACCGCACCCAGCCCTAACATTGTAATTTTTAAATTACTATTATTTTTGGAAAGGTGGTATGAAAGAAAATACATAATATAGTGTACCAGACTTCAAACTACTTTCTAAGTATAAATGTTAAATGTAAATGAACAAAACTAATTTAGCTGTCATATGCCCTGGATACCAACACCCATGTCAAGCATCCCCTGACAGTTTTTGCCCAACTGACTGTTTTATTTCATAAAAAATGTAATAGCTTCAATGTTTTCTTCTTCAGTAAACACGGGGTAAGATCTGGTTCAATGCTTTCCAGCACAAAATTACACTGAAGAAAGGCCAATGTAATAGGTTTGACCTATTATTTTTACGTATTTCTTTCCAATTTCCACAACCTATTGTACCATCCAGCATCTCTAATGCAGGGTAATTCATTTCTGACTCTACAATCAACCCCTAAATACACTGAGGTCGTTCACTACATTTGATACCCCCATTTTTTTTTAACAATTTCTCCTTCCACTTAGATTGTGCTTTTATTTAGACAGAGCATAGTATGCTGTAAATCTTCTGATCTTCAAAGAGTCTATCTACAAGATCCAAGTGCAGTTTGAAAGTGAAAAAACAGAAAGCTGTAAAAGTGCTGTCTCAGCCAGTGCCTCCGTTCAGTCTGTAAGAAACTACCAGATGAATCCTTCGGTTTCACATCACCACCCTGAGAGAAATCACATATATAAATAGCATAGTAACAATATCTGTTTTATATACCATATCATTGTATTCTTTATCATGTTCAAGTCCTTTTATTGCTCATAAAAAGGTAAACTCTACTAAATATATTCCTACATAAGAAATCCTATCATTTTGTATCATATTGAACCCAGAAAGCATAGTATAAAGTATCATTTATGTACAAGCCCACTGGTGTTCCAATATAAAAATAAAAATTTTAAGATCCTAGCATTAAGAAATTAAGATTGATCATTAGGCTGTTCACAATACTCAAATTTTGTTCAACTTACAGAAACAAGAGTAAGACCTCACTGTTTAAGTAAATGTTAATTAAACAGGTAATGTGCATTAGTGGGAAATCATCATAATGAAATCTCCCTTTTGTTTTGTTCCCATACCTGAGTCCATTCCAAAATACCCACTTAGTGCCTTGAAACGTACATGCCATATGAAATAGACTGTTACCTCTGGTCATTCCCAAGAAGCCATAAGGTCTTACACTGTGTCACATTGTATGGTGCTTCCCTTCATACACCACAACTCATGTGCCTGCCACATTCGAGAATTTCTTTTCAAATTTTTATCAAAGTACACATGCCCATGATTTACAAGCAAGTAACCCAGAAGGATCCATAATAGAAGAGTTGCCTGCTTCACACTCTGTACTTCTCTCCACTGGTCTTCGTCCCTGCCATCTCTCAGCTTTTCTCTGCCGTTATGGAGCTCCATAATACAGAAATAATAATAATGCAAGTCGTTCATAGTGAAGGTTAAGTAAGTTTGTGTATGTGAATATGTAGAGCAGCATCAGGATTGTGGTACACACCATGTAAGTGCCATCTGTGTGATTAATTTTACAGTCTCAGGACCAACAATATCAAGACCAAGGACAATATCTGCCCCATAACTAGAACTAAGTCTTTGCCTACAGATTGATTCCAAAAGCTGAACACCAATATCAAGTACTTTCTTTGTCATAACTACAGGGACACCGTTTACTTTTTCATTAAAGCAACAAATATTTACCATGTAACTATTCAGGCTCAGATACTCTTCCACATGCTGGAAATAGAGCAGTCAGTGTACAAGGTCAACATAGTGCTTACTTTCTAGTAACAAAGAAGCAATAAGTAAGTGAACAAATAGTAATGTCATTTTAAATAGAAATTTGTGTTATGATTCCTTTTTTTAAATAGTAATTAAATTTAGACTACATTTTAGTCTGCTTTACATTTAAAGGATGTTTTCTTGTATATTTTTTCTTTCTCTGTCTTTGTTGGGAGAATTATCCATGTGTTACCTTATATTGCTCAATTTCTTCTTCATTCTTTCTATTGATTGAAATATTTTCATTATTCTTAAAGTTGACAAGTCTCCTAATGTAATTTAGGATATTTATATGTGGACCAAGATTTTTCTTGTAAAGCTCTTTGTTATTCCCAGAATTCCAGGATTTTTTTCTGTTTTTTTTTCCCTGATGTTTGGTTCCTTTATCATATTCTCTGACTTTTTTTTAACTTCCAGTTGTACTCTTTATCATATTGAACTCACCGTTTTCCCAGAACCCTACCTCCTGAAGTCCTCTCTTCTCCTCTCTCCTCTGGTCTTCCTAGGTGTGCTAGAGAAATGTCATCCTGCAGGTTTGCTTCTCCCTTGGATGCATTGCTATTTGAAGCTCGTAACTTCATTTTTTAAATTCTCATCCTCTTTTTTCGGCTATGCATGTTCAAGGAACTTCCTAAGAAAGAGTGCATGCCTGAAAATGACTTTATTCTGGTTTCCTGATTGATAATTTACCAGGACATAAAATTCTAGGCTGAGAATTCTTTCAGAGTTCAATTGCTTTCTAGGATCCAGTGTGTTGATGCACAGTCAGAGAAAAAGTGGATCTTTCCTTTTCTCTTAGATAATAAGTTTAATTCTCTTCATTTAAGCTTTGTGTCCTAAAGATTTAAAATGATATTTTCGGCCAGGCATTGGCCGAAATGATATATTCCCAGCTAGGAAATGATATATTCCTAGCACTTTGGGAAGCCAAGATGGATGGATTGCCTGAGCCCAGGAGTTTGAGACATGCCTGGGAAACATGGTGAAACTCCATCTTTACAAAAAATTAGCCGGGTGTGGTTGTGCACACTTGTAGTCCCAGCACTTGGGAGGCTAAGGTGGGAGGATCACCTGAACCTGGGAGGTAAAGGCTGCAATGAGCCATGGTCACCCTACTGCACTCCAGTCTGGAAGACATAGTGAGACCCTGTCTCAAACTAAAAAAATTCTATTATCATTCTGATCAGCCCTCTGTCTTTTCAATGTAAAAATTGGTGATAATTTTTAACTGGAAAATTTTCTTATATGATTAAAAATTTATTCCCATTGATTTTTTTCACTTACTAATTTCTACAATTTCTATCAGTTGAACATTAAATACTTATAGATTGATTTTTATGTCTTATCTTTTTCTCTTGTTTCTGGTGTCTTATCTTTGTATACTATATTCTCTCAGATGTCTTAAAAATTTAATTTCCAAATCTTCTATTGTATTTTGCATACAATAGTAATATTTTTTACCTTTAGAAGCTCTTTTTTATTCTCTGATTATTCACTTTTACAGCATCATGCTCCTGTTTTATGGATGTAATATCTCACATCTCTCTGAGGATGCCAGTTGTAACTTTTTTATTTTCAGTGTTTTCTGAACTCTGAATCACCTGCTTCATTAAACATTCGTTTTTCCATGTTTTTATAGCTCTTTCTCTGTAATGTCGAAGACTTTCCTCAGCTGTCTTGGGCTTCTTTGCAGTGTTCATTTATAATAATAATTGTGTCTCTGTGTTCATGGGTGAGGCTTGTCAACAGGCCAATTCCACTTTAGGGTGAGCCAGTAAGGAGCCATCATTGTGCCAGTGGCTCCTCAAGTCCTGCTGGGTGGAAAGCTTTGCTCTGTAGCACAATCCCTGCCATTCGTTTTCCTAATGATCCCCTGTCCCCATATACATCAAAAAAGAGTATATTCAGTTTCTTTAAGTCTTTATCTTAGTTTGGGCCACTGTAACAGAATACCATATACTGGGAGGCTTAGAAACAAGTATTTCTTTGTCACAGTTCTAGAGGCTGGAAATCCAGGATCAGAGTGCCAGCAAGCACAGTCCGGTACTTGGTGAAGGCCCTCTTTCTGATTTATGGACATCAGTCTTCATGTTGTATCTGCATATGGTGGAGAAAAAGCCAGCTAGCTCTCTGGCCTCATTTTATAAGGCTACTAATCCCAATAGGGCTCCATCCTCATGACCTAATCACCCTCCAAAGCTCCCACCTCCAAATACCATCCCATGGGGTTAGGGTTTCAACACATGAATTGGAAGAGACCAAAACATTCAGTCCATTGCAGTCTTCCATCTATTTTTTAAATCAACTTAGCAATAAATGCTGGAGAAAAGGTGGGAGGTAAAGGGATTAATAATTCCTCTGCATTTCTGTCAATGATTTTTTCTTATAGTCTCAAGACTATTTCTTATAGTCTTGCTGTGATTCCTTAAGTTAAACCTGTAGTATCCGCTGCTCTGATTAGCTCTCAATACTATTCCATTTTATATCATCCGGAAATTTTTATAACCCCATTGTCCGTGTGTAGCATCCTTCCTCCTCTCTTCACTTGTATGTGATGATACCAGTTTTATTTCTTCGGTGTGCTATTAATAAATGCTCAAGAATAAGAGGAGATAAAAGCATGTATAAGCCATCTTGAACTAAGAAAACCCTCTTTGTTTGTTTCTTTTTTTTTTTTTTTTTTTTTTTTTTTTTTTTTTTTTTTTTTTTCGTTTTTTTCTTTCCTTTTTTTTTTATTTTTTTTTTCTTTTTTTTTTTTTTTTTTTTTTTTTTTGACAGAGTGTCTCTCGGTCACCCAGACTGGAATGCAGTGGCACAACCTCGACTCACTGTAACCTCCGCCTCCTGGGTTAAAGCGATTTTCATGCCCCAGCCTCCCAAGGAGCTGGAATGACAGGTGTACAGCACTATGCCTGGCTAATTTTTGTGTTTTTAGTAGAGATGTGATTTCACCATGTTGGCTAGGCTGGTCTCAAACTCCTGATTTCAAGTGATCCACCTTCCTTGGCCTCCCACAGTGCTGGGATTACAGGCACGAGCCACTGCACACAACCAATCCTCTTTGTTTCTATATTAGGGAAAATTAACTTCAAGTTTAGCCTAAAAGCAAATAAATAGACACAAAAGGCAAGATCTGCCCAAAGAATACTTACTGGTATAAATGGAGCATATCACTATAACAACGTATCAGTACATAAGCCCCAGGCCTTTTTGAAATTGTGCCAATTCACCATACTCAGAAGAAAGTTCTATCTCCTATTTCTGTCTGGCTTTGTCTACCCATCTGAAACAAAAGAGAAAACTGACCACTGACTACCCAAAATTACCCGGGCTGGCTGACTTGAATTAATCACATAATTAGAATCCTCTCATTTGCAGAATCTTCTATTCCAGTGTTTTGGCAGCTAACACTCTGGTTAACCGTACAACCCCAGCCTCTAGACATGTACTGCTTTAGGGCTAATAGTCACCTCACACTTATTCTGAACCAGACATCATTCCAAACATTCAACGATCTTAATTCTGTCAATTCCCACACAACCAACCCTATGGGGGCAGGATTCTTATCACAGTTTCCAGGAAACTGAGGCACAGGTAGGAAGAGTAACTTGCTCTTGGTCGCACAGCCGCTAAGTGCCAGAGCCGTGAAGTAAACAACACACAATCAGGTTCCAGAATCTGTGTTCTCACCCTCTACACACGCTGTCTCCTCACTGTGATTTACAATTAATTTATCTGAATTGCTTTGAAAAAAACCACTAAACATATGTCCCTTGGAATTATAGTTAGCATTTTTATTTCTACGTGACAAACAGAACCATCTTGCTATAATTTAAAGATTACTACAACCAGTCTAAAATTACTGTCTTACATTTTTATACTTTTAGAAATACACGTATTATCTGGATGGATCTTAACAGCTTTCAATGGTGTTATAACATCTTCCTAACTGATAAAGGGGACCAGGTCCAACTGGTGATAGAGCTAGAGCTAGAACCACGGTGTTCTGTTTCCAATTCCACTGTTCTTTCCACTAAAAAATGTGGCCTACACTCAAACATAAGATCGAATTGAAGATCTCTAGAGGCCACATATAACCATTTTTTTTTTTTTGAGACAGAGTCTTGTTCTATTTCCCAGGCTGGAGTGCAGTGGCACAATCTTGACTCACCGCAGCCTCTGCCTCCTGAGTTTGAGCAATTCTCCTGCCTCAGCCTCCTGAGTAGCTGGAACTACAGGTGCCAGCCACCACGCCCCACTAACTTTTTTGTATTTTTAGTAGAGATGGGGGTTCCCCATATTGGCTAGGCTGGTCTCAAATTCCTGGCCTCAAGGGATCTCTCCACCTCAGGCTCCCACAGTGCTGGGATTACAGGCATGAGCCACTGCATCCAGCCATAACCATAATATTTTAAATCAGAAAAGATCTCTGAATTCTGGACTACCTGGCCATATAGATAATTTCTCAAGATACTTAAGAAGTTTCATTAGAATAATCTATAGGCATTTTTGGTCAGGAACAATTAATTGTGAGGTCTTTGAATAAACTCAGTATATTTTAACTGAAGTGACACTCACAGTAATTCTTCTGACTCAGAAATGTGAATAACAATGGAATGGCCGAAGTAGCTATTCTGTGATAAGCTATAATGGATCAAACAAGAGCCAGAGAGAGAGAGAGAGAGAGAGAGACAGGGAGAGAGAACACAAGACTAGAAGTTAGGAGCTCTGGATATGGCTTCTGGTTCTATCCCTAATCTTGTGTGTGACCTTGAATAAGTCATTGCAACTTTCTGGACCTTATCTGTAAAATAAGAATTTCACATGAGAGTATGCAGTATGATGAAATGCTAAGTCAGAATCTAAGATTTTCATCAGAATATGGTTAAAATTCCTACATGTAATAAACCTTCCAATGCTCTTGTTTTATATACCAAACATGAAGAAGAAAGGACATCAAATTATTACACAGTGAATAGTGTGTATTAAGACATAAGAAACCAGCCTGAACTGAAAATAGACATCAGTCCCTGGACACAGTGGTGTTTATATTGAATGAATGAACAAGTGGCAAGAAATATATACGTTTAGAGCAGTGAAACTCTTAAAGATGAATGTTGCTGACATTTGTAAAGAGTAAGAAGTCATGACATCATAACAGAGCGTCCCCCAGCGAGTTCACTGTTAGGAGTGTTACTCCTCCTTAATACAGGTTGGAGATTTCCAATAACATTTGTCTGTGCCTCTGACTGTCAAAGGAATTTATGGTGCATTTACACAAGCAGGAAAGAAAAATTAGAAAAGAGACCAATCCTCATACTTTCTAACATGAAGAGTATCCCCAGTTGGGTTACTGAAAAAACAAAAGTTCTCCTGAAATAATTTAAGTGTCTTTTCATCAGATGTATTGAACTGTCAATAGCAGTTCTCTTTTCCCTAGCATGTTATGAACTGACTACAGCAAGAAAGACACTGAATAAGAAAAGGCAATGTCTCAACCCAGGATAATAATCTACCTTTGTATTCAAATGTTCCCTTCATTTCTGAAAACAGATATTGATTTCTGAATCCAGAACACCAGCCTGTTTCTGATCCCTTGTTTTTACCCCATATTGTCATGAAGAATGAGTTATCAGATTCTCTAAATTTAATTCAAGAATTAAGCATCCTCATGTGTTCAATGGCACACTAGCCCCACTGAGAGAAAGACATAGCAGAAAGGTGGGGAGGAGACTGGAAATGAGAAAGAAGCGATAGTATTTTCCTGGCCTTCAGAAAACATAAAGTCTTCAAAGCAAAGAAGACTCAAAGAAGACAAACATTGAAGAGCCTAAATAATGAAACAAAGCAGCTGATGATACTCAGCAATTAGTATCATGAGCAACAGGGACTGAGGATGAATAAGAAAGACATCAGTGCAGAATGGGTGGCCTGGGAGATTCCCTGGTAGGAAAGAAAATTAACAAGGTCATGCTGGGCACGGGTCTGATCTGGATGTGCATGAAAAACAGGGAGGCATCTTAAGTTTGTAAATGCAGAGCTCAAAGTTCAAAACCTAGAGGAGTTTAGTATAGGAACAAAGGGAAAACAGACCACACAGCGACGGGTTGTGTGAGGAGCACTCTATGACATATTTGGTAGCTACTACAGCCTTCTAGAACACTGTCCTAAAATATGCTCCCACATTGAATTTGTGAGGAATACAAGAAGGGTTAAATGAACAACAGAAAAGAAAAAGGAGGCTCTTTTTCCTCCTTTAATGCCCTCCACTTAGAACTTTACCAATAAACATATTTGAATGATCACTTTTGCTACAGGGGTTATATTAGTTTGCTAGGGCTTCCATAACAAAATACCATGGACTGGGTGGTTTATAAAACAGAAATTTATTTTCTCATGGTTTTGGAGGCTGGAAGCCTAAGAACAAGGTGCCAGTCCATATAGTTCTTGGTGAGGGTTCCTGTTCTGGCTTGCAGACAGCCACCTTCTTGCTGTGTCCTCACATGGCCTTTTCTCTGTGAACAGGCACATCTTGTATCCTTTTAATGTGATGATATTTCTTCTTTTTATAAGGACACTAGTCAGGTTGGAACAGGACTCACCCTAATGGCCTTACTCTAATTTCGTTGCATATTCAAATACTCTACCTCCAAATATAGTCATATTTTGAGGTACTGGGGGTTAAGGTTTCAACATACAAAGTTGGGAGAAGGAAACAATCAGTCTGGCCAATAACATAGGTGTGTTTAATTATTAATCATCAAGGAAATGTCATTGGTAACTATGTACAGTACTGTGAAGAAAGCATGATACCATTTACATATTTGTGAATGTGATATTTAACTTTTAAAATATGGATTTATACAAAAGTACAGATAAATACATTCCAACATAAACAGTTAACTCCAAAATTTTGTAAGACTGGGGAGTTACAAATTTAGACTGGGAAATGATAATGCTGACCTTTGATTTCTCTTCTATAGGATTGATGAAATGTCTCAATAGATAAATTTGGTGATAAGACTTCTTGTTAAAACAAATGACTGTTCCCAAGAAAACATAAGGCAGAGTGATGGAGGAGACACAGCCATGGATTAGCGCTTGGGCATTCTGACTTCCAGTTCCTGGCAGAAAAAAAAAGAGGCATCCAAAGAGAATGACCAAGAGAAGGAAAAGAATTAGGAAAGAGCAAGATCTTCTTTCCAAGAAAGAGAATGTAGTTAAGAGTTTGAATAAATAAGGCCTGTGAAGAGTATGTGACATGGCACTTGGGAGCCACTCATGGTCTTCAGAAAAGCAATGTTAGTATAGTTGAGGTCATGAAAGACAAATTCATGGTTTGAAAGTGAATGGGAAATGAAGTACAAAGAATTCGTGATTCTCTTCTAATGTCTGATAAAAATGTAGTGATAACCTAGGGGAAAACTACACAAAAGTTTTGTTTTTATTTTTGTTTATATGTTTGTTCAAAGATCACACTAGAGTTTGTTAACAGGTTGAGGGAAAGGATGGTACTTAGAAGTAGGGTTAAAGAATCAAGGGAATGAGGGAATTCTCCATCTATTCTCTTAACCAATATGTGAGGGCTTCCTAGCACTATGCTTGTTTCTCCCCTTCCTCAGGAGACTAACAGATTAGTTGGGTTACAGACAATGGCCCTATGTTATTTGTTTTAATGATCATATACCCAAGGGCACAGGATATATGGGGAAAAGACCGCCTACATGTCCAGTGGGAACCTGGAAAGGCCTTACAAAGGAAGAAGGCTGGCACTGAGGCTGGCCAGATGGGTATGTCAAGCTAACAAACAGAAGACACATTTCGTGGAGAAGAGTCCAGGCAAAATCAGTCATGAAAAAAATACATACAGGCTCCATAAAGGAGTTCACCCTGGAAGAGAATAAAGACACTTCTATCTTGGAAAGAAAGGAGAAAAGAAAACATGGAAAAAAAATCTGTCAAGTTTTGAGAATAAATAAAGGAAAAATGAGGAGAATTTCTATCTAAGGCTTTCATTTTCAAAATTGTTTTTGAAACCACATGAGTTCTTGGTCAAATTTAACCACTGCAACTTGAATTTTCACTTTTAAAATTTCCAGAGTGCTTCAAGGAATTTTTTAGCACTGAATATTGTCACCGTCAGGAAAAGAGAAAATAAAATGGGCTGGGGTTGAGGGCAGGGAGTAGGACTGCAAAGTTACCCAGAGAGAAAGGAAAAAAAAAATTAAAGTTAGGCAGACTAAAATGGTTTTGCCCATCAAGACAAACAACTCCATTATATGAGCAAGCAGGTATTATTTGATCAAGAAAGAAGAAATCCAAACTAGAATTCTTTCAATAAATCTTTTTCATAATTTATAATTACTCAAGGAATTAATAATCTTGTGGGGGGATAAAAATGAACAAAATATTAGTGTACAAATCAGAAAATGATAACATAACAGATAAAGAATGTTTAGTTCTCAGAAAAGCAATCAAGGTAAAGATAATCTCATCTAGGTATAAGACAACCCAGAAAAGCTCAGGAAGAAGGATGGGAAGCTTGGGGAGAGAAGCCTGGATCTTGCCAGGGCTCTTGAGGTCAAGGCCTGGTAAGAGAAGAGCCAGAGCACCAGCACCAAGAAAGGGCTGTGATATAGACCTCTCTAAAATACTTCCTGGTGCCCTTCAGAGCTGGTTTCCAACTTTGGGTGAATCTGACCTGTATTTGGAGGCTAATCTGTTCTGCAGGCAAAAGGCAAGGGGACTGTAGGAAGCCATTTGGCTGGACAACTAAGCCCAGGGCCAAGGCAGCCACCAGTCAAAGAAGGCAGGAAATTAGGCCACCACTGTGATAATTAGCACTGATGAATAACAAAATAAGAAGAAACTAGTCCAGGCACTGTGGCTCACACCTGTAACCCCAGTGCTTTGGGAGGCTGAGGTGGGTGGATCAAGGTGGTCAGCAGATCAAGGTCAGAAGATCAAGACTAGCCTGGACAACAAGGTGAAACCCCAACTCTACTAAAAATACAAAAATTAGTTGGGTGTGGTGGTGCACACCTGTAGTCCCAGCTACTCGGGAGGCTGAGGCAGGAGAATCACTCAAACCTGGGGGCGGAGATTGCAGTGAGACGAGATGGAGCCATTGCACTCCAGCCAGGTGGCAGAGCAAGACTCTGTCTCAAAAAAGAAAAGAAAAAGAAAAAAATAACCTGGAGAGTGTTATATACCCCAGATTAATATTATAGTAGCATAAGTAGCAAGATAAGAAGAAAAATTCTACGGGCATAATACACCTCAAGTTAATATTATAATACTAATATTACAACCCCTAAAACTAGTCTGTGAGGGCTGCCGTAACAAAGTCTGAATAACTAAAACAACAAAAATCTGTAATATTTTTCACAATTTGGAGGCTGAAAGTCTAAGATCGAGATATGGAGTAGGCAGGGTGTCTTCTTCTGAGCCCTCCTCCTGGCTTGTAGATGGCTATCTTCTCCCTGATTCTTCACATGGTCTTAATTCTGTACACCCCTGTTTAGTCTGTTCTCATGCTACATAATGACATACCCGAGACTGGGTAATTTATAAAGGAAAGAGGTTTTGTTTGGGCTTTTGGTTTTTAACCTGAGACAGAGTTTCACTCTTGTCCCCCAGGCTAGAGTGCAATGGTATGACCTCCTTGGTTCACTGCAACCTCTGCCTCCCTGGTTTAAGCGATTCTCCTGTCTCAGCCTCCCCAGTAGCTGGGAATACAGGTGCCTGACACCATGCCTGGATAATTTTTGTATTTTCAGTAGAGGTGGGGTTTCAGCATGTTGGCCAGGCTGGTCTCAAACTCCTGACCTCAGGAGATCTGCCTGCTTCAACTTCCCAAAGTGCTGGGATTACAGGTGTGAGCCACCATGCCCAGCCAGGAAAAAGATTTAATAGACTCATAGTTCCACATGGCTGGGGAAGCCTCACAATCACGGCGAAGCAAAAGTACATCTTACACAGCAGCAGGCAAGAGAGTGTGTGCAGGACTCTCATTCGTAAAACCATCAGATCTCATGAAACTTACTACCACAAGAACAGTATGGGGGAGACCACCCCTGGATTAATTATCTCCACCTGGCCTTACACTTGACACATGGGTTGATACATGGGATTATTACAATTCAGGGTGAGATTTGGCTGGAGACACAGCCAAACCGTATCAATTCCTGTATTCAAATTTCCTCTTCTATTAGGGATACCAGTCTTTTTTGGATATAGGGTTCACCCCAATAACCTCATTCAAACTTAACTACCTCTATCTTCTCCAGTGCCTAAAGAGGCCAACTTGCTCAGCTGAGGAACTAGAACATGAAAGTATAACCTTACTATTGACTGTTTCTTACCAGAACTGAGAATTTTATTATCATTTAATTATTAGATCTTAAATAAAAAAAACAAAGAACACAGAGTGAGAGAAAATTTTTTAAAAGACCAAATTTGGTTTGTGGCTTTAGCCAGTATTCCCAGCTTCATTTTGCTTACTATATATTAGCCAAATAGGCCTGTCCAGGATTTAAAGTCAAAGATGAGAGGGAAAATTACCATGCACTCTTCTCTTACGATTTTCAATATTTTAAAAAGAGCTTAAAGACCTTTAATTTTATACATTTGCCAGTAATTGTCTTTATGGTTTTATTGGTACTAATTTCATGCAGCTCATTTAGAATGTCAAGCCACATATGCAACATGATAATAAAGTTATTATTACTTCATAGAGATATAATTATAAGTAATTTCGATTCTCTCATTTTTGTCCTCTCACTTTCTCCTCATTCCTGCCCACGTTTTATAAGAATAAAGATGAGTTTATTGACCTTTTGCTAAAGAACATTTATTACAAGAAAGTGATTATTTCATCCTGATTGAGGCCTATAAAACTTTTATTTTCTAGCTCCGTTAGCTTTTTCAAAGCAAGTCTGATTATTATATTACTGCGTTACAAGTGAACTTCTAAATTCAGAAAATACAAACACCACAAAACAGCAAATAAGTCCAGTGATATGGGATCCCTTTTAGCCAGTGAACCAAGTTTCAATACAATGTTTGTTGCCTTTATTAACAATATGCTAGAAAAGATATTATATAAAAGAAAAGAACAAAGGGATAAGAGAATTAGAATTTCTAATTATTTGGAAAAGATCTGATGACATACACCATTAAATATAATACTATAAAATTTCTCAGTATTAGGTAAGCATTTTAGAACATATAGTAAATGTAACCTGTACCATTGCGGTAATTTGTGTATTTCCTACAGGGGTCATTAGTCATAGTTTTGAAGGGCTTTCTGAATCTATTAGTTTCTACATAAAATAGCACCATAGCTGGTCCAAGGTAGGGATAAGGTATCACTTGGGCAAACATTTTAGTTTGAAAAGTAAAGGAAAAAAGGCAAAAAGAAATGGAAGTTTATATTTCCATACTTTGTTCTGGGAAGGGGCCGGAATAACACCCACTTCTGGTTGGAGAGATTTGAGCCTGAAATCTTAAAAGCAGGAGGGGCCACTCATTTCAAAGACTGTGCTATGGGGGAATGAAAAGGAGTAAGCAGAATGCACCTTTAGAGCTGACCATGCCCTTTGTTCTGGAAAAGACACAGGTATAGACCACTGAGTTATGACTGTGTAAAACAAATAACAGATTGTACAGTGGAAAGTTTCTGTAGCTGGGGCTTTAAGGAACTAAGTTGCCCTGCAAGAGATCATCCATGTAGTAGGCAAGGGTTGCATCAGTGAGCACAGACATCTAACTGGAGAAATAGTGATTGCCAACCATTGCTTGTTCTTGTGGGCAGGTATTTGTTTTATTCAAGCTGTCTGCTCAGGTAAGTAGAGCCTAAGAGCATACAGAAGGTGGAAGATCTTTGAAAAGGAGCTGGAGTAGCTTGACAGAGCCCAATCTGGACTGTCCTGCAGAAGTCTAACACATGGAATTATATAAAAATGAAATTCACAGATGCTAAGAAATGCCTCAATTAAAGGAACTGTCCTTTGCTTTTGTAATTCAGAAGGAGAAAATGTGAGGAAGAGATTTGGTAACAGGCCTTGGGAGGGAAAGGTTAAAACCACACCCCTGTGGTGGAAAGCAAGCTCTGAAGGGATTGGGCATTCCCACTGTCAATCACTCTGGAGAGACTGACAATGAGATTTGGACGAGGGAACTGAAGTAGAAAAAGAGAAGCCCTTTCCCCCTCTTGATGTTGTTTTTTTTAATTTCTTTTTTTATTTGTTTGTGTTTGGTTTTGGTTTCTTTGTTGTTGTTGTTGTTTGTTTTGTTTGTTTTACAGACAAGGTCTCTGTCTCCCAGTCTGGAGTACAGTGAAGCAATCTCAGCTCACTGCAACCTCCAAATCCCAGGCTCAAGTAATTCTCCTGCCTCAGCCTCCCGAGTAACTAGGGCTACAGGCACATGCCACCACACCCTGCTATATTGTTTTCTTGAGACAGGGCTCTTACAATGCTGCCCAGGCTGGTCTTGAACTCCTGTCCTCAAGCAAACCCCTCACCTTGGCCCTGGAGTAGTTGGGCCTATAGGTATGACCCACTGCACGGGGCTAAATGTTTTCTTAGGCCTGGACCCAAAGAATCTATCTCAGGAGGTAGACGTAAGTGGAGAGAAAATATGCCTCTGAAACATGGAAACAGGAGGATGCCGGCAAAAAATACCCTGCCGTCAAGCAGCGGTACCATGAGACATCTGAGCAGAGCAGCAGCTTCTGACGGGAGTGGCTGAATTGCCCTTAACCTTTGAGGAAACTGGCCCTAGTGGTCAATGGGAAGTTGGCCTCAGGGGTGCCCTTCCTCTGAGCCATCTCGGGGCTCAGACTGTGGGGCATGGCTAGAAGTCCAGGTGGTAAAGAGAAGAGCAGGGCCTTCTGAAACTAACCCAGAGGACAGTGGTACAATAGCAGGAACCCAGGGGCCAACTTAGACACTTGGGATAGAGGCTCTACTCATGCCAACAGTGAGGGCCTCAACCCAGGAGAGCGTGAGTTCAGCTCTCTGAAGTGGAATGGAGGGCCAGACCGTGCCCAGGTTAGTACAGGAAGTTCATGGAGATACTGTCCTAGAAAGGTATTAGATAATGAAGGTAACCCTGAAGAATCCATGAGGGAGGGCATTCACCTACTGCAATTTGCCAGACAAAGACAGCCGACTTTGAATTTGACTGCTAAATGTGACATCATTTGTATTCCCCAAGCTGGTAAAACTAGGAGATGTATGCATTACACTTAAAATAAATAACTCCAATGAAGCCAGAAATTAGGTTTATTTTAATTTCATAGAAAATTGAAAGACTGTGAGATAGTCCTCAAACTAAAAAAGGATAGTACCCCAAATTAGAACTCAAAGCCTGTAGCATCCACAGCTATGCTAAGACACTAGCTGCAATGCTGCCTCAGAGGATGAACACACAGCAGGTACATTAAATCAAATTGTGAAACCATAGTGATCAGCGTCAATTTACATTCTATGAATGAGCCCCTATATTTTATCATGCCTTTCTGTCAGGGCTTATTATTTGTTAAGGGGTTTAAATCTACGATAGAAAAATATTTCTGTAAAATACAGTAACACACAGTGGCTAACCATAGCTGAATTTTATAAACTATGATTTGTCAAATAATTCATGCTTTTTCCCAAACACAAGCCCCTGCATTATTCTGACAGCAAAAAAGAGTTTTCCTATTCCCTATAATTTTCTATCGAACCTACAGACAATCTGCTTTACCTGAATTCTTAGAGGGTTAGGAATTTAAGCCTAAAAACCACTTAGTGATAGGAAATGTAAAGTCTTACAGCTAAAGGCCTGAACATATAATTTCTCTGGACTTCAAATAATACCATATATACACCAGCTCAGGTTGAGGAAAGAACACTGTACTCTTTAGACATGTCTAGTGAGTGAACTTACATAGGGAAGAAAGTAACCATCGATCAAACTAACAATTATTGAGCAGCAAGCTCTGTTCTAAATCTTCTAAATTTACATTAGTAAATCTACCAAAATTACATATAGTAGCTTAGTTAGTTCCCCCAAAAATGAGACTGTTAGTGTTTTCACAAGGGTTAAGTTCTTCGTCTATGAACATGTAGCAGACTAGTAAGTTGGTATTTAAAACAGATATATCTAACATCAATCCAATGTTCTTTTTATAATATCTACTGGTAGCCTTTTTGGTATTTAACCACTGTTTCTATCAGGAAATTTTTATTCTATTCTAATCTGAATCTCATTCATTGTCACTTAAGCCTGTTTACTTAAAATCTGTTCTTGTAAAGTTTCGAAACAGCTGGCCACTGTCCTTGGTTTAACAGCTCCCGCACATACAGTACTCAAAGATAATTAAATCCCCCATCAGCAATTTCTTCTTTTGGCTGAATAAGCCCTTTTCAATGTTTCTTTAAAAAAAACTCTGTACCTTTAAATATCTTGCAGTATCACCATAGCATGTTGGCTTTTACAGCTGCAATACAGGCACGTGATTTTCTTATAGTCATTTATAACTACAAGGACAGTTCCTACCCATCCCCATCATGTTCTTCCACCATCTTCTATTTACTGCTTAAGCAGCTTGGTTCCCCCATTGAGCGTTTTGTCCTCATCGAGTTTCATTATGTTTGCTGTGATGGTTTTCTCCAATTTGCCAACAAGCTGCTTCTATTTCTAAGGAGCACTGCAGAGTACTTGCATTCCTGGTCAAATCCTTTGCCTGTTCTATTTCAGTCTATGTTCTTATTTCAGTCTATGGAATAGGCTGAGTTGCCACCCCAAATTCATATACTGAAGTCCCATTTCCTTTTACTTGACTTTATTTGAAGATGGGGTCTTTAAATAGGTAACTAACGTTAAATGAGGTCATTGGGCTGGGCCTTAATCCAATGACTGGTGTCCTCTTGAGAAGAGGAGGACAGGATGCAGACATACACACAGAGGTAAGACTCGATGAAGACACCATGAGATGGCTGTTTACAAGCCAAGGATAGAGACCTCAAAAGAAACCAACCCTGCTGACACCCTGATCTCAGACTCCCAGTCTCCAGAACGCTAAGGAAATAAGCTTTTGTTTATTAAACCACCCAGTCTGTGATACTTTCTATGGCAGCCCTATCAAAATATACAGCACCCTCAAATGTTTCTCATTTCCCTAACTATTATTAATTATGTAAACAACTCCACAGATACCAACATCATGTACCCCTCATATTGAAAAGGATATATTATTTCTATGGTATTGCTGTCAAAAATGCCTAAACTCAATCTGTCCATGAGTGGGCATCAGATAATCCCAAATTGTGAGGTATTCTGCAACACAACTGATCAGTACTCTCAAAGTGTCAAAGTCATGAAACCAAGGCAAGTCCAAGAATTGCCACAGACTACAGGAGTCTAAGGAAACATAAAAACTAAATGCAGTCTGGGATCATGGATTCAATCCTGGAACAGAAAAAGGACCTTTGTGGAGAACTGGTGAAATCTAAACAAACTTTATACTCTAGTTAACAGCATTGTACCAGTGTAGATTTCTTAACTTTGATAAAGGTCCTATGGTTATGCAAGATGTTAAATATTAAGGAAAGTTGAGTAAAGTGTGTATAAAAACTCTCAGTTGTATCTTTTAAATATTTTTGTAATTCTAAATTTATTCCAAAATTAAAATATCATAATATAAATAATATATTATAAAAGTAGTACATACCAAGAATAATAATGTAAAAATCAAATAATAAAATAAATGAACTAATAAAACACCACCAGTGGAGAAAAATCCCATATTTTATCATTGTGAAGTCTTCTCTAAGATAAACTCTATATTAAAAAAGTAGGGGAGAAAGAAGCCAACATTGAGATCTCCTGATACTGAGTATTTAACAGGTACTATCTTATTTAATCCTCACAATAGCACTGTTATTTATAAAATATGAAGGACATAGAAATAGAAATTCCATTTGACCCAGCAATCCCATTACTGGGTATATATCCAAAGGATTACAAATCGTTCTACTATAAGGACACGTGTACACGAATGTTCATTGCAGCACTGTTTACAATAGCAAAGACCTGGAACCAACCCAAATGCCCATCGACGATAGACTGGATAGGGAAAATGTGGCACATACACACCATGGAATATTATGCAGCCATCAAAAACGATGAGTTTGGGTCCTTTGTAGGGACATGGATGAACCTGGAAACTATCATTCTCAGCAAACTGACAGAAGAGCAGAAGATCAAACACCGCATGTTCTCACTCATAGGCAGGTATTGAACAATGAGAACACGTGGACACAGGGAGGGGAGCACTACACACTGGGGTCAGTTGGGGGGAAATAGGGGAGGGACGGTGGGGGGTGGGGAGCTGGGGAGAGATAGCAAGGGGAGAAATGCCAGACGTAGGTGATGGGGAGGAAGGCAGCAAATCACACTGCCACGTGTGTTCGTATGCAACAATTTTGCATGTTCTTCACATGTACCCCAAAACCTAAAATGCAATAAAATAAACGGGAAAAAAAAATATGACATCTGATGAAACAGAAGCTCAAACATATTTCAGTGATTCATCTGAGGTCACATAACAAGTGACAGACTTGAATTCAGACACAATTCCATTTAATTCCAATGCACCGTGTGTGTTCTCCTGGTTAAGTACGAATTTTTACGTCCCAAACAACTATACTTTCACCTAAGTATATCCGTGCTAACTCTGTGGATTTCATTCTTAGTTGAATATGGGAATCACCTGGGAAGCTTTAAAAATCCTGAGGTGCAAATCCTACACCCAATTCTGCTGTAATTATTTCGGGATTTGATTAGACCTCGTAATTTTTATATTATCCCCAGATACTTCATATGTGTAGAGAACAACTCTACTAGTTTATCAATGTTAATATTATACAGAACAGAACTAAAAGCTTTGCAACAGACAGGGAGTCCTATTTATTATTTATTCAGGAGTAAGCATGTATTATCAAAATCAATTAAGTTCAACTTGTGCAACATATTATTTAAGGAAACAAGCAAAAGAAATTCTTTAAAAGACACATGGAGAACAGGGACCAACTTTAGAAGAGTTCTCAGCAGCTAACTACATAAAGCACCAAGAACATAGAAGCAGTTGACTCCAGAGATAAATCTCAAAACCCCTCCAATAAAGAGAAGAAAGTAGCAATCTTTTTTACTAAAAAAAAGTCAAATGACTTACTGTCTCAGATTTTAATTTCCTCTTGTACCTTTAAAATGGCGAAGGGAAACCATCATGCTATGTAAGACTCTAATTGAAAATAAACATTTTCCTTCTTTTGAGTGGAATTAAAGCTGGGAAAAACTGAATTGCTTCAAGGTGAGGAATGAAACAGAAAGAAACATCAAGAAAGCTGCAATGAGAGTATTTGGAAACCATTCTGTTTGCTGAATTGTCAGCCATGCAAGCACTTATAGACAATTACAACCTTAGAAAACAAATAAAAAGTGTGTAAGTAGGCACTTTGATGCTTCTTCCCAATTATAGGGTTTACGAGCTGGATTCAAAAAACACAAATAGAGGCAGTGCAAACAATAGTAACCCTGAAATGACGTTATGAAACTTATTAGCTTTACATAATTACACAGCTGTGACAGGTTGAAGAGACCCCTGACTGAAGCACATTTCCTACCTCTTTACTATTGGGCCTTACACTAAGGGTGTCTTTCTAAAATTTTACCCTTTTAAAAAATACAATTTAAGTTGAAGATGGATTAGCCAATATTTGACTTACGCAAATGGCAATTTCCTATTTTGAGTTTCCATATGAAGACCTCCTTCATCTCTCCTGGGGTTCTTGGGGGTGCTAACTTGTTTTTCTCTAGCCTTTGAAACATCTACAGCACCAAGCACAGTCGTGTGAATAACAGAGCATGCTCAGTAAGGGTTCATGCAATAAATGAAAGAAATTCACCTACGTATAGGGAAAAGCTGTTTTTTCTAATATTTAACCTATTGAAAAGCCCTGGAAGCCACCATGTGTGATATATATTTCTCCCCAAAAAATCATTCTGGTAATTGGCCTGGATATCAAATTGTACCTGCAATTCAGCTGACAGTCTAGGGTTAGTAGAAGATGATTATTCACTGTCCTGCCTGAGGTGTCTGTGCAGGGCTATGGTAAGGAGTGGGGTTAGAGGTATCTCACTGTATTTCCACACACATACACACACACACACACACACGTACAAGTTTATAATTAACTATTTTACATATTCGTGATTTAAAGACGCAAATATTGATTTGTCATTTTTTTTTAACAAAAAAATTCAGGAAAACAAGAGTAATTTATAAGAATGACATGAAACTAATGCTTAGTTGTCTAGAATTTTTAGTAATGAAGCTTGTGTATTAACTTCTTCATTGCACAAACATTTTATCTTTGAAAAGCCAAATATGAACTTGGCAGATTTTCTCATACATGCCAAAGAGAGATTTCTCTAGGACATTTAATTCAAAAAAAAAGAACTGCAGAGCTCTTCAAGGCTTTAGACAGCAAACTGCAGGATATAATAATAAAAACCCACATTTATTTAGTGCTTGCCATGCTTGCTGTGCTAGCACTCTAAACATTTTAGCTATCTAATCCTCACAATGATCTAAGGGGCTGATACCATGTTTATTCCCATGTAACAGAGAAAAGGCTTTGGCAGGTTGTTTGCCTATAGGTACATGCCTATACAAGGCAGAACATGGGCTCTTACCCAGGTAGGTAGTCTCTCACTAGGGCCAGTGCTCATATTTACCCCTCTCCTGATGGATAGGTCATATCAGCCAACCACAACATCTCTCTCTTTATCCCCCCACCCCAAAATCTGCTACAATATTCATCCACAATAATATTCTAGAATTACACATTCTATTTTTACATTACTTTGATGTGTACAAATGAGAGCCACCAATCTTATACACCAGCATGAATTATGTTTCCTTATGTGATCAATGGATGGCATGTTTATGTCCCCTCCAAATTCATATGTTAAGTCCTAATGTGCAGTATTTGAAGTAGTGGTATTTGAAGATAATGAGGTCATGAGGGCAGAACTCTCACGAAATGGGACCAGTGCCCTTATAAAAGAGGCTGGAGAAAACTTTCTCACCCTTTTTGCCATATGAGGACACAGAAAAAGTCACCACCTATGAACCAGGAAGTGGGCTGCTAGGAGACACTGCATCTGTCAGCACCTCCATCTTGGACTTCCCAGCCCCCTGAACTGTGAGAAATAAGTTTTTATCATTTATATGCTACCCATTTGATGACAGAAACTCAAAGGGACTAAGACGTCACTTCAGGGTTGTTGTAAGTTCATTGTATAAAAGGATGTTTGTCAAAAACAAAAGGTGTGCCCATTTAATGAATATTATATTTCCAAATGAAATTGCAGCAAATGACATCAGGTTTTACCATCTTTTAAATTTATGTAATTGTGTTTTGTGTTTGGAAACTGATTAAATGAAATCATTTACAGGTATAATGATTCACCAGGAATTGGCTGGACTTGTTTCATTAAAACAAAAGTGAAAATGAATGAAAACATATTTGTTTTAATTGGAAATATTCCATGGTTCTGGAATTCATTTGTTTGGTGATGTCAACTGTGGGAAAAAAACTTATCTCTAATAAATACGGTCATTGTAATTGGGTTTCACACGTTACTGATCTAGCTAGAGAAAGATGATGCTTTATGGGAAACATACACTTGTAATATGAATATGAATAGTCCCTTAGGAAGTTTTGAATCCAGTCTTTATGAAGTGTAAAATTGGAATAGCAGGCTTAGAATATTTAATGCATGTGTATAATTTGGATTGTTGCAGCCAAGATACAATGGTATGTTTGGGGAATGAAGCAAGTTGGAAACCCACAGATGGTGGTATGCAGTCACCTAGAATATGGCATTGGCCTGACAACTGACCTTACTTCCATGTTCGTCACCCCTTCTAGTCTGTTCTCAACACAGCAGCCAGACTGATCCCTCTCAAACCTAAGTTAGAGGAGTTACTCTCCTGAGGTGTACCATCACAGGGAGGATAAGACAAATCTTTACAGTGGCCAAGAAAGTACAGCCTCCATTCTGCTCAGCCACACTGGCCTCCTGGCTGGTTCCCAAACTTGTAGGGCGGGCTCCTCTCACAGAGCCTTTGCACCTACTCTTCCTTCTGCTTGGAATGCTCTTCCTTAAAAAATCCAATGGCTAGCCCTCACTTTATCCAGGTACCCAAATGTCACCTCTTCAGAGGTCTTAACTGTCTATCCCATCTCAGACAGTTACCCTCACTCCACCTGACCCCAACACACTCTCCAGACAATGTGCCCACTTTGTTATTCTTTACCATGCTTGTCACTACCTGAAAGTATCTACCTTTATTTTGTCATTTCCCATCGTCTCCACTGAAAAATAAGATTACCAAGAAAAGGAGCTTTTTTTGGTCCCAGGACCCAAGACCCAGAAAACTGCTAGGCACATCATAGGAATTCTCTAAATATATTTGGAATGAATGCATGAATCTGAGTAATTGAGTGAAAGTTCATGAATGAATGGGCATTTTGATTTAAAGTAAAATACTAGAATTAGAATGAAGAAGGGACCCTCATTCTTAAGGAGAGAAGAGTATAACTTCATGGACTCAGTCTGGATGACTACTTTCCAAACACCCAGAAAACCTTGGTAGAAATATATGAGCTCCTGGAAAATAAGAGAAAAAAAAAGACTTTTGCATTTGTTCTATTCCCCATTGATTGTTTCAGTTTCAATTACATATTTGTTTCATTTTAGTACTCTTACCATTAAATATTTAGGCTTCCTTTAATGTCCATATTTAGAAGTATGTTACTTTTGATGATTTGATATTGTTACAGAAGCTAGGTGGTAGGACTCGATGATTAAGAGAGCAAGTCAAAAGGAGAAAACTTGTTTTAAAAGTAAAAGATAAATGGGAGAATCTATTTTTTTTATTATTGCCTTTGGCTAGTTTCTTGATTCCTTCCTATGCAATGCTTGATTACCTGGCATTTAATTTCACCAGTATACACATACTTCATTTAGAGGAGAGAAGTGGGGAATGATGGGTGCATGGGTACATTCATAGAAACAGGAGCTCTAACAGAATTAGCTCTAATGCAATTCACATGACATGAAGTCATCAAATTATCGTGCCCATGGATATGCACCCCACACAATGGCAGCTGCTCCTTCATCCTTCTCAAAATCTCTTGAAATTCTGATATGCCTTCTGCCATACTTCTTCCAGGCACCATTCTTAACTGTTGAACACCCTGCCCAGTCTGTAGTGATACATGTATACCATGCCTAATGTCCGGGGTCTTCCATCAAGTCCTAGTTTCTTGATAAATATTGTCCTCTATTTTCTAGAACATCATTTGGAGAACTCTGAAGCTGCTATAAAACTCCCATTGCAACATCCAAAAGGATCCTCCTGCTTTGCAGAAATGCTCACCAAAATACAAAATATATGACAACGAGAAAGGCCACTGAAGACCAAACTACATGTGTTGCAGAACCCACTCAACTCAGAATAGCTCAGTGGCTCACTGCCTGAGAATCTGCAATGTGATGTGCTAAGCAGTCTGGCCAGTACAGACTGCCATCGTTCTTATTGGCTGAGAGTGCATGACAAAAAGTATATCTTAACACTGTGCTGTAATTTTGTTTTAATTACAAAAAGACTTCTAAGCTAAATAGTGTTAAAATGAATCAGTGTTATTCAGGGAACCATGAAACGTGCAATATATTCAGAAGGAGGTGATAATTATTTCATGAATGATAAAACAAATTATGTAAAGATATGAAAAAGCTGAATTGTGGAGAAAATAAGCCAAGGCATAAAAACATGCATTCATTCAATAAACATTTGCCTATCTACATGCCAAATATCTAAATGCATAAACTGGACATGTAAAGATGAAAAGACAGTGTTCTTGACCTCAAAGAGCTCACAGTGTAGCATAGAAAATAGATATGCAAACAAAAAACCAATATGTGGACTGTTTTATCAGAACTGTTTTCAAAATACTAAGGAAGCATGGAGACAGAGGCATGGAATTCTTCTTGGTGAGTTAAGAACACCTTTAGTAACGATTACTAAGATAGAATCTCAGAGATGAATGCAAGTCATTGGGTAAATCAAGCACAGAGGGCCTCTAGGCAGAAGCAACACCATGTGCCCAGGTAAGAAGAAAAATGGCACACTCAGGTGACTACATGTCATTTGAGTATTGCAGAAGTCAGATCATAAAAGACCTAGGTACCATGCTCAGGAAGAGCTTGGTTTTTAACTTGAGTAAAATGAAAATTATTGAAATATTTTAAGTAGGTGAATATTATCATCAGATCTGCTATGCAACTTCAGCAGTTTGTAAAATACAACAGTTCTTTTCCCTTCCCTGAAGATGTGGGGCATTGACAATAACTAAAGTTCTCCACAGGAAGAGAGGAAGTCATTCATGAATTGGCGACATAACAATTTTTAAATCTCTCTTCTCTTCTTTTTTAACTGTGGTACTAAAGAAATCCTTTATTTTTCTTTCTTTCTTTCTTTTTTTTTTTT
>NW_016107377.1:7565891-7632455 GCF_001604975.1 Cebus imitator
TAGTAGAGACAGAGTTTCACAATGTTGGCCAGGCTGGTCTAGAACTCCTGACCTCAGGTGATCCATCCACCTCAACCTCCCAAAGTGCTGGGATTACAGTTATGAGCCACTGTGCCTGGCCAAGAAATCCTATTTTTAAAGTCAACCATACAAAGGGTGCTTTTGTGCAATAGCCCAAAGATATTTTCGTAATTCATGACAAATACTGAATATTTATCATTTGTTAATATTGATGTTAACATTTGTTATTAGCTTTAATATGCAACTCTGATTTCCACCTGTAAGTAACCTCTAGAGGAGGCATCATAACAGGGGTCTAGTATAGGTCAGGAACACTCAATAAAGCATCACAGAGAGTAAATTATTTGTGGCTTCATTTTCATAAGAGAAGAAGACAGACAAAGGTTAAACTGTATGAAAGGTGGTAATGGAGTAGGAGAAAAGGTCAAACTGGAGCTAAGAAAACCATGGTTCCGAAAACATTCTCATTCACCAACCATATGAACCTCAGCAAATGGTTCACACTTTCTTTATGTCACTCCATCCAGGCAATGTAGAAATAACTATACTATTCCTTGACTGTGCAGAAATGTTTCAAAACCAAACAAAATCATGCTTATAAGTAAAACATACCATATATTAACCGATATGGCATTTCTGGTCTAGAGGCTGAGAGGCTGAGGACCTGCTTCTTATCTTAATGGACATAACAGAAGATGATGTAAAAAGGACAAACATGGGCACTATGGTGATGAAACAGTCATAAACCTAATGCTAGTATGTATTTGATCATCAATTATCAGCTATGTTTCAATATTTAAAATGTGTATTTGTTGCTCTAAAGTTAGATATTCCCCCAAGTATTCACCAAACTAGAAAAATACGCAAAATAAAATTTTCAAACCAAAATTCTTCATCCACCAGAGTCTAAGTGATATATTACAGTACTTTCAGCAAATATATCATGAATCTGACAAAGAAACAGGACCACATAAAGGATGTGGGGAGAGTGAGGAGAACAAAGAAGAGGAAGATGCATAAAGATTTCCAGAAAAGCAGGCACAACACAGGAACCCTTCCAAACACAAAAATTTGACTTTTTTTCCTTCAAAGATATACCATAAATCCTCTCATATAAACTCAGGTACTCACCAGCGACTCCCAGCACTCCTTCCCCCTGCCCAGCCAGAATGAAGCTGGTTAGAGGGCAAAGTATCAGCACAGGCAGATACCAACTGTGTTGTTTGCTGCTGTTCACTGGAAAACTTCAGGAAAACCTCCAGTAGGAAGGAAAGCAATCCAAAATGCAAAGGCAACATAACCTATGATTATGAGGTTGTACCCCAAACTTATATACAGGATTTTTATGAATGATAGAGTAACTCCTGTGTTATAGGGTTAAATTGTGTGACTACAAGGTTGTACTCCAAATTTATATACAGAATTTTTATGAAGAATAGAGTAACTCCTGTGTTATAGGGTTAAATTGTGTGACTATGAAGTTACACCCCAAACTTATATACAGGATTTTTATGAATGATAGAGTTATTCCTTCATTATGGGGTTAAATTCTGTTCCCTCAAAAGACATGTGGAAGGCTTATCTTGTACTTGTGAATATGGCCTTATTTGGAAATTGAGTCTTTGCAGATGCAATCAATTTAAGATGAGATCATTGGAGTGGGCCCTAAAGCAACACAACTAGTGTCCTTATAGGAAGAGGGAAATGCTATGGGGACATAGACACAGGAGGAGAAGATGGACAGGCGTGACGGAGGCAGAGATTGGAGTGATGCATCCACAGCTAACGGCGGCCAAAGCCTGCCAGCAAAACACCAGAAGCTAGAAGAGTCAAGGAAAGCTTCTCACTACAGGTTTCAGAGGGAGCATGGCCTATGACACCTTGACTTTGGACTTCTAGCCGCCAGAAAGATACACAATTAACTGTTGTTTTAGGATATCCTGTTTGTGGTACTGAGGGAATGTATTCTCTTCCTGCGTCCACAAGGGAGCGTGGTTTCAAAGGCAAGAACTTCCCAGTGCCATACCTCCACCCACGTCTCCATCTGGTAGCTTAGAGGTCTTTGAAACTTTCGCCAGCACAGAAAGATAGACTGGTCAGGTGAGCTTCCTTTGTCTAGGAAAGCCCTTGAGAAGCTATGAGAGGACTCTGGGTCAAACAACAAATCAAATGTCAGAAATCAAAGATCAATCACTCCAGCGGAACTTTAGAGGAACTCTTCATAGGACAGAAAACTTGAAAGGGGCAGGAATATCTCCCAGGATAAAAGTCCCCTTCTCCCACATCTGGGTGGACTCCATTTCTGAATCTCCTCTCACAGCAGCGTGAGAGCTCGCTCTATTTATTTCTCCTTTTTCTCTCTCCCTGCCTAAATAAATAACTTTCTGCAAAACTCTTTGGGGTCTGAAATTTACTTAAACAAGCCCACCACACCTGGCAGGGTCCTCTCCCCCATTCTTGGGTGTGTGAGGGACCAAGGGCCTAGAAGAACACATCCTGTCAGGGAGATGAGCCTCCCCAGTGTCCCAAAACCCAGACTCAGTACTTTGTTATGGCAGCCCTAGAAAACAAATATACTCTTTCATATAAAGTTATCTGCTTACCTTTCTTTCTATCTATGTTTCCATCAATCTATCTGCCTACCTCCTCCATTCATCTATCTATCATCAAAATATCATGCCAAGCAGAGCTGATGCCTTTGCAAATACCACACCTGATAGCCCAGCTTTTCTCTGTCTAGGTTCAGTCAGATGCAAAATGGTCACATTTTCTCTTTTGTTTTGTTTTGTTCTGTAGCTGGCCACTCTGTATCCCTCCTACATTTTTATGCAGCTTCAGTATTGAGGTCTCTTCCTGCTCCAGAGTCTTGAAGGATGGTTTCACATTAAAACTGAAAAGGAACTCATAATTAGTGATTTACATTTGTTGACTAATTACATTTTAACTGAAAAGCATTCACACTAAATTGTTACAACCGAATATTTTTATGATCTTTTCCTTGCCTCTATAATTACAGAATGAAAGGCTTTTCTCTGCAATAAAGGCATTCTAGGCACCCGCCTGTTCAATTGACACTGGAAAAAAAGTCTGACTTAGAATCTGTAAAAAGCATCAAGACAGTTAATCAATCAAGAAGGCATTTATCGGGGTGTTTCATGCCCCTGGTGCTGAGCTTTAGATTTCCAAAGATGCAGACATGGGTCACATCCCTCCTGCCTTGAAAGGACAGACAGTTGGCTGGGAAGGGTTTGATCTTGAGGAAGCTAAGTCTGGCAGGTTTCTGAAGTGTGGAATGACTCAGTGAAGCCTGGAGTTAGAGCTGAGAAGCAGGACCTGGCACAAAACAGAGAGTGTGGCCCTGCTACTGCCTGGTAGAGCTCAGACAGCTTGTTTTCTTGGTTTTTTTCCGCCCCGTTACTGCTGGCCTCCTCTCTTCCAACCATTTTCTCTTCAGCTCAGTATTTGCAGCACCTGGGATGTGGCTGGTTACAAGGTATTGAGGTTGATTGAAGCACTAAACCATTTGCATCTCTTATGGCACCCACCAGGTTATAGGCAGAAAAGGCAGAAAGAGGAGGTCAGATTGCTGAGCTACCACTTAAGGAGATGGGGCTTATATTGATTCCCTGCTTGGAGCCAAAAATGCCATTTCCAGGCTTTGGATTGCAGTTCATCCAAAGATAAAGCTCAGAACTCACTGAGCAAGGCAGAACGCACAATTTAACATATATCATATATATACAGTCAACCCTCAATTTGCAGATTTTGTATCTGCAAAATCGCCTACTTGCTAAAATTGTTCATAATGCCAAAGTCAACATTCAGAGAATGTTTGCAGTCATTCATACTGCAGGTTCAACGTGGCAAATAATTTGAGCTGTTCTCAGCTGAGGTGGAACAAGGCTACTCTCCACCCTCTTGTTTCAGTTCTCATGCTGCAAACAAGTGTTCTTTTCATGGTCTATTTAGTGCCATGTGTTTTGCATTTATGTGCTTTTTGTTGGTGATTTTACTATCTAAAATGGTCTCAAGCAACATGCTGACAGGTCTCCTGGTAGTCCTAAGCACAAGAAGATTGAGATGTGCCTTATGAAGAAAACACATGTGTCAGATGAGTTTTGTTCAGGCATGAGTTATAATGTCATGGCAGTGTTAATTAATTAATAAAACATATTAAATAAACACAAGTGAAAATGTCCATGTGTGTTCTTCAACAGAAACACACATAAAACTAGGATATATATATTGATTCGTTGATGAAAATACTGTGACTGGAGGCTTGCAAGAACCTAAACCTGTATTTCCTCTAAAGCAATTAGTATTCATTAATTCAGTGCTCACAGCAACTTTACAGAACATAGTTACCATGAATAATGAGGACAGACTATTAAGTGTGCATATGTGTGAAACAGGCTACATATACCTATGTATATATAAATACATAGGTATATGTATATATAGTTATATATTATATTTATTTACATATATAAATGTGCATATGTGTGTGTTTTCACCATGCTGGGCCCTGTATAGATAGCAGTAAACAAAACATATGGCTATACCTCTCATGGACCTCCAAGTCTAGTAAAGAAGTAAAAGATTAATTAGCAAACCCCTTTGGGATGCTACATGGAAATCCACTTTTCTAATCAGCTTCATCAGTAGTAAAACCTGATGTTTTTATCAGCACTGTTTAATTCCTCTCTCTTTCTCGGCTGGCTATGAAAAAGGGTACGGCAAGGACGATGAGTGTTGCATTAGAACGTAAGCTCATGAGGGCAGGGATCTTGGTTTTGTTCTGAACCTCCAGTTCCTTGCACAGGTACCTTGAACATAGCATTTGGTAAACGAATCAATTTATTGGTTCACTAAACACACCAACAGCTGGTAGCCCCAAGACAAAAGAACAGAAACAAACTGTAAAGTAAATTCCAGAACGTGTCCGTTTATCTGATAATAATTCTTACAATGCTCCTTGCTAAGAATTTCTGAACATGTGCTGGCAGCGTAAAAGTTACCCCATGCCTCTGCTGATAAGCAAGCAGGCAAAGTCCTTGAAGGGACAGTGGAAAGTAGTGAAAGAGCTATCCAAAAATACATACACACGCACGCACACACACACACACAGACACACTCACACGCATAGCGAGTTTACAGTTCTGAAGGAGGATTCTCCTTTGTGACTACCTAATACCTTCATGTTCTCCAATCAATCAGTTTATTGAGTTCAATCACTCAATAAATTTGGCCTGAACAACCAGCACAGAGATGATCAATAATAGTAAGTGCCATTAAATGAAAAAGTATCCATAGGTTGTTTTTGTTGTTGTTTTTAATCCCAACCCTATGCTTACTGATTGCCAAATTTATACCATTCCAGGTAAGAATCTTAGTATTAGTCTAATGGGATATTACCCATTTCAAGTCCACAAGTGTCTAAGATACTTAAAAAGAAAAATATTTTTTTTCAATTGACTGCAAATATATTTTAATACATGCATCCCAAGATATTGGCAACACCAACTGGATGAGAAGAGGCAGTTTGGCCAGGTGCCATTTTGCCACTAACTAAAAAAGCTAAGGACTGCTCTGAAAATCTCCTAAATAAAAAAGCAATCTAGTTTCTGGCAAGGAGATCAGCAATGGCCATTTCATATAAATGAATCTGTCATGATTTCATTTGTGCACAAGCTCGATCATCCAAAATAACAGAAACAGCAGGCTGTGGTGTGGCTTTTCTTTATCTGTTTTTGATAGACTGCTTCTCCTTTTCCTGCCCCAAATGATGACTGCCACCGATGAAAAACGGTTCTATGAAATTGCAAGAAAATTATTCTCAGTTTTAATAGTAAACTAACTCACCGAAGAGAAATTGTACCTTTTATTTTGTTAGTGTTTTACAAATTCCAAACACAATATCAAGTACAAATATGATCCTCCCTTTATATATCTTCATCAAAATAAGATAAGTGGAGTATGACAGGCTATAAAATACATTCTATGCTTATTGGTATGCCCACCTGTTCCAGATCATTTGCAGGGCTGCCAGTAACAGAAGGAAGTGGCATAAA
This sequence comes from Cebus imitator, assembly GCF_001604975.1. Lineage (NCBI taxonomy): Eukaryota > Metazoa > Chordata > Mammalia > Primates > Cebidae > Cebus > Cebus imitator. The sequence continues at coordinate 7,571,984 of NW_016107377.1, forward strand.
TGAAACATGTCCCCTTTTTTTTCCCCAGTAAGATTCTCTTGCAAGATCCACAGAGAACATCAACCATTATTTTCTAAAGCCAATCAAAGGTCTTCCGTGCCAATGTGCACATCTAGACAGCTATGCAAGCCGGTCTTATTTCCCCCATCTCCGGCTATCCCAGTTACATGGTGCCTAAGCTGCTTCATTAAGCAGAACCAGCAAAAACAGCGTTCAGAATGGTTTGCCCTTCAATCCAAATAAAAAAGAGCACTTTATTTTTTTTTCTTCCAAAGGCAATGAAAATTGTTGTAGCTTAGCAAGAGTATAATGGAAGTGCATCACTGGGCTGTGAGAGGCTTTAGAGTTGTATTATGCTATTTCCCTTTTATCAGCGTGACTTGGGGCTCCTCATGGATTCCCGCGATTTCACCGGCAAAGGAGTAAGATGACTCTACCTCCCTCCCTCTCCTCATAGGTCCCCACCCTCCCTCTCCGTACAGAACATCATGTTCCCAGACAACTTCCCTCAGGAACTGTAATTTTCTGATTAATCTGTGAGTAGATTCAAAATGGTTAAACAGGTCACCCCATTCCCCAAAGAACCATAACTGCAAGGCAGTAATGTCCAAGCATGAATTTTCTCAGTTATGTGTAAAATATCCTATTTTTAAAGCTACATTTTTGAGTAATTAATATAACTATAGGAGCTAAGCTTAAGAAAAATAAAACACGTTGAATTCTTTTAAAATGATCTCATTCTTTGAAGGAAGGGGAGTTTAATTTCTGGCTCAAATATCAAGAGTTCTGAGAAAGGCTCTATCCTTTCTTATGAAATATGCCATTTTTTGAATCTGAAAGAGTCAATTTCGTACAAAATGAAAAAAAGCCCGTATTTATTCAGCAAGATGTCACACTGTGTTTAGAAAGAGTATTAGAACATGAATCAAGGCCAGGAGTGGTGGCTCACACCTGTAATCCCAACACTTTGGGAGGTTGAGGTGGGCAGATCACCTAAGGTCAGGAGTTCTAAATCAGCCTGGCCAACATGGTGAAACTCCATCTCTACTAAAAATACAAAATTATCCAGGCCTTGTGGCGCATGCCTGTAATCCCAACTACTCAGTAGGCTGAGGAAGGAGAATCACTAAACCCAGGAGGAGGAAGCTGTAGTGAGCTGAGATTACGCCACTGCACTCCAGCCTGGGTGTGACAAGAGCGAAACTCCATCTCAAAAAAAAAGAACATGAATCAAGAAATTTGGTTTGATATCACACAAACCTAGCTAATATTTGGTTTTGGGTAAATATACCGCTTTGGACCTCATATTTTGCATATAGAAATTAAATTAAAGGTCAGACTAATGATATTAAGAACTCTTCAAACTCTAAAATTCAATTATTTTAATTGGCTGAGGAATAATGTGAATAAAATCATTTCTTAATTGCTTTATTTAACACTTAGTAAACCACAATTAAACAAATTTTCTTTCTGAAGACCTGGCCTAGGTGAAATTTTTATTCTTTTAAAATAGATCTCCTTAATACACATTATCAAAATACCTTATTTCTTAAAGGCATCACTAAGGCCATTAGTTGATAACTTAAGAACTGTAACAAACTCAGCAAAATTCACCATGTGGTTTTAAAAGATCATTAAAAGGCTTTCTCTCATTTTGACTTTGCCATCTCTGAAAGGAATTTGGCTATTGTCCAGTTTAACTTATGTGACACTTTGTTGCTTGTGTTTAACATAACTGCAAACATGAATGCATTCATAATTGAAACCTAATTGCTAACAATAGTTTTCACCTCATCAAAAACTATAGGAAGAAAGAAATTCCACCATGGATTTTGAAGTCAAATGCTAAATAGCAGCAGCAGTAATCAAAGGTATTCACAGGACAATTATATTAGGTGTCATCAAGTTCTAGACAGATGATGTTTGTAAGTCTTCAGAGATACACTTAGATCCAAAACACAAATCATAACCTTTATCACATGATAGGCATTCAAGCTTTAAATGTACATCAAATATGTTATTCTCACAACTGTAGCCATTATAAGCAAATTCAAGAAGGGTCTGACAAGTAAAACAAGCATGTCGTGAATACCTGAATGCTGTTGAAATTAAATAGTGAAGACTTATTCTAGAAATTGTTTTGCTGCAATATCCTCTACAAATTCTCAAGCTTAATATTTTGCAAGAATTAATCTTTTGAAAATTCTTAACTGATTTGCATTGGTTTTCATCTCTTCCACCCCCAATTTCTTTTCTGACCATATGTTTACTCAAATTATCTTCATGCCACAATTGGACTGGTTATTTTCTGCTCATTCTAAAGATAAAATAATTTGCTTTAACCTGTTAAATGTTATACTGTTTATACCCATTCACTTTATTTCTAAATTAAGTGTTCAAGGTACTGTTACTCACAAATTTAAGAAACAACCTGTCTAATCAATGAATAATTCTCATGGCAGGGTGAAACATTATTGAGTCTGAAGCTGCTATCTCAAAATCCAATTTAAAAAACGTCATGTGATCATGAGAGTGAAATACAGAAAGCATCCCTTCAAAAGGGCAATTCAGTAAGAGTGTGCTCACATAGCACATGTTTACAGTGCTGGATGGGCATGTTCTCGGGCCGAAACAAAGGCAGTCCATTTTTACTCTTGGGATTGGATAGAAAGTAACACAGGGAAGAGGGGGATTTGGGAAAGAGTGGAAAGAAGGAACACCACACAAAGGTTCCTTTATATTGCATTCTTTCTTCTTTCTCTTTCTTCAATTGTTTATTCAGTCAATATTGATTACTCACTATGCCTAAGACTTATATTTGTGGGTTTGAATGGAATTTATTTCCTTTAAAACCTGTTCATTTCTAATTGAGTCAAAGGTGCTTCTACTGAGTGTCTACAAAGTCCTGGAAGAAAGAGATTCAACAGAAACCATTCAATACTTTTCTCATTGATCTCTATGGTTTTGACACTCTCTTATGGTGGAAATTCTGTCTCTTATGGCCCAATAACAGCACATACTCTTGATTCTTCTCTTAGTGCTCTATCCATTGTGCCTGATATTTTCTACCCAAGAATCTTCTTAATCCATCTTATTCTAATGGATTAAGAATAAGACAGATCATGGCATCCAAATGGCAATGTTTCTCAGAATTATATCATTCCATCCTCTTTTTTTTACAAAAACTTTCCCTAGGATGTGTTCTCCTTCCCACCCTTGACTTAGAATCTTTATCTCTGATCTTAATGATTTTCCTGGGCCCCAAAGACAGTTTCAGTCCTCTGCTGGGCTTCTCCTCTTAGAAATTCCAGGCATACCACCTTCCTCTGTTTCCCAGTCTCCTTCTCCTTCTACATTTCCTGTTTGTACTTCCTCATTCCCGTAGGGACTCAACCCTGAAACTTCAAGTCATTATAAATTTCTTCCTATCACTCACTCCCCCTTATTCATCTATCATTTAGTTCTGCTGTTCCTACCACCCTTTTATATTTCAGATCCATCTTCTGTCCATCCCTCATTGCCACTTCCTTTGTTCACGTCTTTACTATTTCTCATTTGAATGTCCGCAATATCTAACTAATAGCCCTGCCTCAAATCAAGTTTCCCAACAATCTGTTCTCCAGCGTGGTAATAGACGGTCTTTCTAAAACACAAATCTGAGTGTGCCACCATTATCCTATAAGTCTATTCTGGTTCCCATGTCTTACAGGATGAAGTCTTAGCTCAACACAAGAACTGGACCTTGCTCACTTCTTTGCCTCGTCTAATACTATTTCCTTAAAACCTCGTTTGGCTCTACTTCACCAAAAGTCTTGTATTACCAGAATTTGCCATGCTATTTCACCCATCTCAACCTTTGCAAATATCTTTCCTTTGCTTAGGATGTTCTCCTCATTAAGGCCTGTGTAAGTCCCAAAATATTTCCCATGAGAACTCTCTGGCTCCTCTGTATGGCTTCAATGCTTTCTCCTCTGCAGCCACCTGTTCCCAAGCTGCCAGTGTGGGCACTGGAGAAGCAGCTTCCTCGCTGGTCAAGATCGCTGAGAAGCCATCATCATGGAATGGGGAACTGTGGAGGTGACTGAGAGGTATTCTATTCTTCACCAAATAAAATCTTTGTCTTTAATTCATTAAATCCTAAAACTGATCTAAATGGTCAATACATAAATCATTTTAAATATATATTTTTACTCTCCCAAAATAACTTGAACCCTAGGTGGTCTTCACTTGGTTGCTTTTTTCTCCCAAATACCATAAATAATGGTTTCTGTGGCTGAATGGTGAGGCCAAAGAACTTTACCCTGGAAATTCACCATCCTCATTCCTGGCTATGAGCTCAGGGTTAATATATAATTTCAAGCTGTGTAGCAAACCATACTCTCATTATTTTTGCAGATTTTTATTTCTTCATTTCTAAAGTGTAGGGAATTTGGAAAATATACCTTTCATAATGTAACTAGAGTTAGACACCATGATTGGCATTTAGATGTATTTGCTTCCAGTCTTGTTATTTGTCTGTTTTCCAATTTTAACAAACTGATATTCTCTACATAAGTGTTGCTTATTTAAAACAATGCTACCAGGTTCTTTCTGTACCATTAAATATTATATCTAAATATGGCTAACTAATATTACATTGGATGCAATTGGGATAATTTGGCTAACAATAATTATGGTTAAGAAACCCTAATTTTATACTGCCCTATTATAGACATTTAATTCTTTTTCAGTGTTTCACTCTTGGGGGTAGCACTACAACAAATACCTAAACAGTATATTAGAATGTTGTTGTTGTTTTCACAATTTCTCACCAGGACAAAGTACTTTTTAAAATTCATATCAGTTTGATAGATAGTATATTTCATTATTGCTTTAATTCTTATTTCTTTGAATATCACTGGGGCTATACATGCTTGTTGTCAATTGTATTTCCTTGGAAAATTGCTTGTTCATTTCCTCTGCCTATTTAAATACACAATTTGTATTTTTATTATTGATTTATAAAAACTTTATTATATTATTATTACATTATATAATATGGTATTTTGGTGTGCATTGTCTAAGTGTTCTACAGAGTTTGCCATTTGCTTTTCAACTGTGCATAGTGGTCTTGATTCTTCTGATTTACAGAAGCTATAAGTATTTACATAGTCAGAACTATCTTTACTTTCATTGTTGTTCCTTACACTATTTTATATAAAATATAATAGAATATCTTTCCCCGTGTGAATATGAGGAAAATATTAACCTTATAGTATTTTTATTATTTCATTTTATTTTATTTAACTCTGTAATCCACCTGGCATTTATATTGGCATACCATTTGAGGAAGGAACATAATTTTTTTCCCACTAATGTTTACTTCTGTCTGACTTATTGAATAAATCTTCCTTTTTGAGCTTCTTTTAAGACCATGTTTCATAAGATGTTTTATATGGCGTAACAGATCTTTTTAGGGGCTCTCTGTTTGTGGCTTATTTTCAGGCCTTACTGATTTTGTGTCCTTGAATTAGTCAGTTCACTTCTTGGTGTCTAATTCCATTATCTGCAAAACAGATAGGTCTGCTTGCTGACTGCTTTAAAGATTAGAGATGATTCATATGAGATGCTTATCATAGCACATGGAAAGTTAGAAGCACTCAATAAATAGAAGTTCCTATTTATTTTATTGACTGATAACTTGTGCCAGCACCACAATGACATTTTGAAACCTAGCATAGGACCTGGCACATCAGCCATGGGAAAACTCTTACCAGTTTACTTCCAACATAGCCCTCATTATCAACACTCTTCCCACCCAGGAGTCATAAGTTTAACAAATATTCCAGCACCTACCATTTACAAGGCATTGTGAGGAATAAGAAGATAAACGAAAAATAGGAGCATTATACAGAACTCCCCTAATCCCGGCTTGCTTCTGCTGTGCACAATATAAATGAAATATTTTTTATTCAACCAAATATTCATTAGCCCCTGCCACATGACTAGACACACTGCTACTGGCTATCAGCATGGAGTAGCATGCTTCTGTTTTGCCCAGGATTCTCATACAAATAAGATCCTGCACATGCCAGATACGGACAAATATCTGGTATGTGCAGGATCATATTTGTGGAGATAATCTCCCTCTAACGTCCCGCCAAATACCTTCTCTTTCATGAAGTCTTTCCTAGTTTCTCCATTAGAGGTTATTAGAATCTCTTGGATATTTCTCTTCATTTCTTTTTTCTAGCAGCTCAAATGGCACATTCCTCTGGGCTGCCAGAGCATTTGTGCAATGTTCATTTAGAGTATTTTTTTTTTGAGATGGAGTCTTGCTCTGTTACTCAGGCTGGAGTGCAGTGGTGCCATTTTGGCTCACTGCAACCTCTGCCTCCTGGTTTCAAGTAATTCTCCCTGCCTCAGCCTCCTGAGTTGTTGGGATTACAGGTGACCACCACCACACCTGGCTAATTTTTGTATTTTCATTAGAGACAGGGTTTCGTCATGTTGGCCAGGCCGGTCTCACACTCCTGACCTCAGGTGATCTGCCCGCCTCAGCCTCCCAAAGTGCCGGGATTACAGGCATGAGCCACCATGCCCAGCCCGATTAGAGTATTTTTGTCTTGCTTCTGTGTTCATCTGTATGCCTACCTGGCACTCAACCCCATCTGACTATTTCCTCCTCAGGATCAGAGCTACATCTTCTCTTTGCATTCCTGGCAAACACACTGCCTATTTGATAACAAGTACATGCAAATGATGCTCATCTTCTATTCTCATTTACTGTGTGTTAGTTAAGTAAAGCTACCATATTGTAGCTTATATTTTAAATATGTATCTGTGCAATGTGCTCCAGTTTGGATATTTCTCATTCAATTTTGTAAGCCATTGCCACCGGACTCATAGGTTGGACTATATTAACACACCACCTACGTTGACATATGAATATTGGGGGAGAGAAATGGATCATACGTTTCATTATCAGTATTAAAAATAATAAAAATCCTGAATATTATCAATACGGAAGTCTGAAGTTGTAACCAAATATTCTCTGAATCCTGAGCCCTGGCATTTTTTTTTCCTTTTTTTTTCTTTTTTTTTTTTTTTTTTCCCATTTATTTATTTTATTGCATTTTAGGTTTTGGGGCATTTTTTTTTAACTTCTAAGGTTCTTATTATTCCCATCACTTACTTAACGATCATTTTCTATCCTCTCCTTTTAGCATTTCCCTTGTTATTTAACTTAAAATTATTCTCAAACTTTTCAAATATTCAAGTCTTATTTCCCCATCTCTAATTGTAATGTAAATTCTTCACGGGCAAGGACAATTTCATATCCTGCTTTATATGTCCATGGCACCCAGCACAGTGCTTTGATCTTGCTAGGTTATCAAAATCTTATCTACTGATTTAAGTAATTAGCACTTCACTGAGGGACACATTTAACAAAATATCAATGTGAACACAACCTATCTAACCAGGTCAACACCTGTTAAGCCCCTAATATTGGCCCAATATTAGGCATACCACAGGGTCTTGCCCATTTAATCATCATAACTCTATAAGGTAGATACTAGTATTATTCCCATTTCGCCAGTAAAAGAACCAAGACTTAGTAAAGGTAAACAGGGAGTGAATGGCTGAGCGCAGATATGACCCCAGTCTATCCAAGAGCCAAGTTTAAGGTCTTAGCCAATACTTTGTACTGCCTGAAGAAGCATATAAGGATGTAAGAATAGGTGACCATTAAAGAGATGAATTACAGTTTCTATTTTGTAAGACCAAACAGACAGAAACTTTATAAATAGCTCTCCCCTCTTGAGCTCAAAATTTTGCAAAGAATACTTTGTTTCAACATTAACAAATGATTGCATTAAGCTTTAATATTAACAAATACATTCATTTCAAAGATATTCCCTGGATTTAAATTCAAATACCATAAAATAATATAACTGTATAAATCACAATAGCATTATAGGATGTTAATACAAATATCTAGAAGCTGAACTGTAGAATGACTATCAGGATGCAATGTTCACGAAAAACATAAAAGTATAGTCCAAATGTACAATTGTATATGTATCTCGTCTACAGAAAATGTTTAATAAAATTTGATCAAATGGGTCATTATGGAAACAGAACCCAAGAAGACTTCCTATAGATTTTTGTCTGACACATATGAACTGTGTCAAATCAAAATCTCCTTAGAGTAACTTCTGACAGAAGACAAAATATCGGATATAAACCTCTGTCTAACTTAAAGATCTCCATTCTCTCAACCCCTATTTTAGCCACACTGTGCTTAAATAAGTTGCCACTGCTGCTCTTTTACATTTTATAATTCCTGTTACCTAAAAAGAATGCTAACTGCATTGTTAAAAATCAAGCCATTCCAAGAAAAATTGAGAATAAATGTAGCACAATTCCTACCTCAGTGTTAGATTTGTCTAAGTTGAACAACTCTCTGGTTGTGAAATACAAATGATAGCCAAACCATTCTGCTAATTCCAAAGTTCCAATGCAAGATGAATACACACAACACTTCAGTGTTCTAGTTTATAGCTAATGGATAGCACTAGTATTCTACACCCACAAAAACAAACCAAGTAGTCTAATTTTACGACACTAAGCAAAATGCACAAAAATAGGTAATGGTTGTAATCACTAGTATTTGAGAACAAATAAATCAGTATCACTGAGCCTAAGAATTACGGTATAAGTCTCATATACCCTTCAAAGTATTAGTTGAATGCTTTTATATTATTTTCATATTAAGGAGCTGTCATAATTCTCTGTGTGTAATAGCAGAATAATGTCTGAATAAAAATATAAAACTGATTAGAAAATCCTGAGACTGTAATTAAACTGAACTAATCCACAATAAACACAACAGTTTAATTTCATTAGTATTCCAGCTCCTTAAACAGTTATGATACCTAGTAAAAAGGATTACACATTTTACGGAAACTACATTAATCATACAGCTGAAAAGTGAATTAAAATAAAAAGCATTCTCCAAAGTCTTATTGGAAAAGGTGAGATTTTTATTTCCTATTGTTCTAACTTTCCAAATATCTGAATTTTCCTTTCTTGTGGGAAAGGCAAGGGGAGCAAATTGGCTCAAAACTCACCTCTGAAAGTTTATGAATTTGAATGGCTCCTTAAAAAGAAACCAAAGACCACACCAAAGGCACTTGCAAGGAAATTCCGTCCTCTGAAATCTACTGTTCTCGCAAACCTGTCCCTTTTTGCACTGGCAGGCCTTTTGCACCAAGGGAAACAATCATTCCAAAGATTCTTGCTCTGCTATGCCATAGATAATCTTTTTACATAAGAAGGGAATTTTATATCAGCAAAAAAGGTAGAATATACAGCATGTGCTTAATATTTAAGAAAAAGCATTTATACCATTCTATCAAGAAAGATCATTACTCAGTACCCATGTCAGATAGAAAGCTCCTGAATCTGACTTTATTCCATTCACTGATATTCCTTGTGTACCTATGAGAAACAAGGCATGGTATTAGATGCAGAAGGTACAAAAATGAACAGATAAGGACCTTTCCTTCCAGGCATTCCCATCAGTCATGACCAAACATGGCAGTATCATAGTTCTACAGGTAGCAATATACTCATATTGTTCAACCTGCCACAAAATTAACATTTGTTAATGTTAAACACACTAACAAATGAACAATTTACATGTCTGTATAAACTAAGTTCTCAAATGTTTGTATAAATGATGGCATATGGCATATAAAATATAGAACTAACTCTAAACTTGAGGAAAAGAAAAAATACACATGCAAACTTTGGCTACTCTGGTCATCCCCTGCTATGTTAGTCCATTTTCACACTGCTGATAAACGCATACCCCGGACTGGGCAATTCACAAAAGAAAGAGGTTTAACTGAACTTACAGTTCCACCTGGCTGAGAAGGCCTCACAATCATGGCAGGGGGCAAGGAGGAGCAAGTCACATCCTACGTGGATGGTGGCAGGTAAAGACAGAACTTGTACAGAGAAACTCCTGTTTTTAAAACCATCAGATCTTATGGGACTCACTCACTATCACAAGAACAGTGCAGGAAAGACCTGCCTCCATAATTCAATAACTTCCCACTGGGTTCCTCCCACTACATGTGGGAATTGTGGGAGTTACAATTCAAGATGAGATTTGGGTGGGAACACAGACAATCCATATCACCTGCCCTTGTGTTTCTTTGGATTTCTAGCATAGGATTCTATTATCTGATCTAATTTCCCCCGGCTCACCACTGTCCTCTGATTTACTGTGGTTAGTGTGACATTTTTGCTAGTTTTAAAATATTGGCCTTTTGCCAACCTCTTGGTTTGTTGGCCCTATTTGATGCCCTAGAACTCCCCAACTTTTCCTTCCAAACTTTTCTTCCTATATTGCTCTATAAAATGTCTTCTATTCCTCTTCTGCCATGACTCTCACTCTAACATTTTTCCCTAATCCTTCATCACAATGACAGGTGAGAGTCTGCAACAAAAGGTTCAGAAATATGTCAGCCTACTCTTTAAAATGTTATGTAATTTTTCTCACTGTCATCAGGTAAAGAGGAATATTCAGCCAGGTCTTTCCAGGACAGGAGCTGCCTCTTGAGAGTACATTAGGCTCTTTAGACAACTACCTTTAAATTTTGGGTCATACAGTATTGCACTAAATTATGTCCCAGGGGCATATAAGGCACTGAACATCCTCCAAAGAAACTCATCTTATTCCTAGGGAATAGTGGGCTTTTTCTCCAAAATAAAATGTATTTTAAAATGAATTAACTGAGGAATAACTTCTCCAGGCTTTTACATGGGATTTGGAAAAATGGTTGTGTTAAAAGATATGGACTTTTAGAAATGTTTTATAATTGCAACTCCCCTCACATGAACAACAGATGCTAAAAGAAATCACTATTCTACAGAAACAGTTCATTTTAAAATAAATCAATTAGAAGACATTATTAAAGACAAATAAAAATATGGAGACATTTCTCATTTATATTCAAAGCTAAGGATTAGGAGAACAACCCAATTACTCATCCAATCTGCCCATTTAAGCACCTGTCAACTAAAGGGATTAATATGCCTTATGTTTACGGAATTCAGGGCAGCTCTGTCACAGTCTTTGCCTGAGAACTATTAACAAACACATTTTCTAAGTATGTATTAACATTTCTTAGCTGTCACTACTGTAATGACCCTGAAACACTCTAATGAAAGCATTGAAATTTCACAGCTATATTGTTGTACATGGAGGATGAAGCCTTTGCCCAACCTGTCCCCCAAAAAAGACAGTTGCTCCCCTCCACCTAAGGAAACAAACAGTTGCTTTGAATAACCAATTCATAAAAGCGAATTATTCTCAGGGGATTTTCTTTTTCTTCTTGAAGAGACAAATTAAAACAAGTATAGGAAGGAAATAATTAAGTCACAAAAGTGTAAAAATGTTCAGAACTACATAATGTGGGATCTGAGTTACTGGAGATACCATATGCAGCATCTGCAAATGATGATCACTCTCAGATGGCAGCAACACCTGCTCTGGCTCTGACTGTGGTGTAAAACTCTAAAACCAAGGTACTGGAACTTTACTGAGTCTATTTAAGGATAAGTTAACCATTTTGGCAGTGACTTCCTTCCATTGACAAATGGAATCATATGTCATAAATGGGCAGTACATATGCAAATAATTGTACTGTTACATAAGTATTGAAGTCACATCAAAATAATAAGTAATAAAAATGAATCTATTAAAAATTAACAAAAGACAAACTGACACTACACAAAGATGTTTGCAGGGCCAACAAGCACATGAAAAGAAGTACATCTTTAGTTAACAGGGAAATGGAAATAAAATCTATGATGAGATCCTCTTCATGCCCACCAGAACAGCTAAAGTTACAAAGACTGGGATCAGTGAGGACATGAAACATCTGGGAATCTCATACATTACTGTTGAGACTATAAAATGTTAAAAGCATTTTGAAAACCATTATACTGTTTCTTTCAAATCACCTACAAGCTGGTGATTACACTCCCAGGTGTTGCTCAAGAGAAAGGTAACGTATATCTTCAACATGGTGTACATAAACATATGTATTGCAATTTTCTTCATAGAAGCCCCAACTGGAAACAATCGACATGTTCATCAACAGGAAAATGGATAAACAAGTTGTATATTCATATAATGGAACACCACTCAGCAATGAAAAGGACTGAACTACTGACACATACAACCACATGGGTGAATGACGAAAATATATTTCCAAATAAAAGCACAACACAAAAGAGTATGCACTTTATGATTCCATTCACCTGAAGCTCTATAGTAGGGAGAAGAAATCTTTGGCAATACAAGTAAGAGAAATGGTTTTCTCTGGGAAATGGGATTGACTGCAAAACAGCACAAGGAACTTAGTGAGGTAATGCAAATGTTGTATTTCTCGATTGAGATGTGGAGTACCTAGATGTATACAGTTGTCAAAAATCCTCAAGCCGCACACTTAAAATTAAATTATAACACAACTAAATACAAACCTAAAACTGATCAGCCATATTATTAATCATTCCAAAACGCTTGGTTTTAATTTGAGGTTTGTTAACTGATTAATGAATTGATTAATGAATTATTAATCAATTAATAATTAATCAATTAATCAGTTAATGATTAATGAAGTAATATTGTTATTAAAGAACTTAATAATAATAATAATTAAAACTTACATAGTATTCACTATATAAATGACTGTTCTAAGCTCACTTATCCAATGGTCCCTGCTGGGTGTGGTGACTCACACCTGTAATCCCAGCACTTTGGGAGGCTGGGGTGGGCTGGTCACTTGACATCAGGAATTGAGACCATACTGGCCAGCATGGTAAAACCCTGCCTCTACTAAAAACATAAAAATTAGCCAGGCATGGTGGTACATGTCTATAATCCCTGCTACTCTGGAGGCTGAGGTAAAGAATGACTTCAGCCTGGGAGGCAGAGGTTGCAGTGAGCCGAGATCACACCACTGCACTCCAGCCTGGGTGACAGAGCAAGACTCAATCTCAAAATAAATAAATAAATAACAGTCTTTATAAAGTATTTTTGATTCATTAATATGTATACTTGTGACAACTGTAACAATAAATAAAACTATGAGAAACTGAGAAAGGACAGTGCCACCAAGATTCACTGGGCACATTCAGATGCTGTCTGCCTGTAGAGGCAAGACAGATGGGCCGGGCGTGGTGGCTCAAGCCTGTAATCCCAGCACTTTGGGAGGCCAAGGCGGGTGGATCACAAGGTCAAGAGATGGAGACCATCCTGGTCAACATGGTGAAACCCCGTCTCTACTAAAAATACAAAAAATTAGCTGGGCATGGTGGCACGTGCCTGTAGTCCCAGCTACTCAGGAAGCTGAGGCAGGAGAATTGCCTGAACCCAGGAGGCGGAGGTTGTGGTGAGCCGAGATGGTGCCATTGCACTCCAGCCTGGGTAACATGAGTGAAACTCCGTCTCAAAAAATAAAAAAAGACAGATGGGCATAGCTCTGAGACAGTTATCTGTCTGCTAAGGTCTATCCATTTTAGGACCTGACACAGCTGACATTCTGAATGGCATCTTGGACAATGACAAAACACAGAATGTGTATTAAGTTTGTATTGACATCAACTTGAAGGGTGGGGAGGGCTGGACACAGTTTCAAATGACCCCTGTGAGTCAGAGTTAAAAACAGAATGATGTTTAATAGTAACAAAGATTGGTCTTTTCAATTAGGGGGGAAAAAGCTGTCAGGTACAAAAGGCAAGGAAAGTCTTCTGTTAAAAGACTCCCAACAGAAGGAAGGTCCAGTCCCCTTCTGCACCCTCCCCGTCAGTACATCGTTTTAATTACTTTGATATCTTCCCTATGCAGCCAAAATAAACATTTAATAATCAGTATATTTTAAATTAGTGATAGTTTCATATTCAAATTATTCTGTTTTCACTCCAGATAGGTATGCTTAAAATATTTTTAGATTTTAGCTGTTTATACTGTCCATTTCTATCTCCCTTACATTAAAAATTAACACTCTGAGTCTTGAAACCAAGAGGTGGAATACTCTTCAGGGGAGGAGAAGGAAATGCCCAGAAATCTTGATGAAGTGTAACTGAAGGACGTTAAAGTGACTAAGACGTGAGGAGAGGAACAAATTGTGTGCAAGCCACTATGTATTTTACTGCTCTCAGGTTTGTCGGAGACAGATTCCCAGACCACAAAGCTCTGCACCATTGGTGGGATATTCCCTCAGCCCTGCAGCCCCAATGCCTTCTCACTCGTCACTCCTCTCCTGTGGCCTCATCTTCCCATCAATATCCCTTTTCTGATACACCTCTGTTGGAAGGTCTCTAATTACAGCCATTACCAACTCCCTAGTTCCCATCAACAGTGATAAGTTCCTGTTATCACCTCTCTCATTATATCCATTACCCACTTCCTTATCCACCCTAGCCAATTAATTCATTAATCAGTTAACAAACCTCAAATTAATACCTATCAAGACACATTACTAGATATTATGGGGTATAAATATTGGTATGTGACACTCTTCCCTACTCTGAAGGAATTTCCAGACTATTTGGGAGTCAAGAATGTGTGTGTGTATGTGTCTGTATATGCACATGTGTGCCTGTGTGTATGTGTGTTTGCGTGTATGTGTCTGTGTGTACATGTGTCTGTGTGTCTCTCTGTGTGTGTATGTCTGTGTGGCTGTGATTTCAGCACTACTGAATTGAAGGGAGCATTTGCAGTATATTGATATGAGCAGAGGTGTCTCCTACTGAGAAGGTAAAAGACCTGAGCTTCCCTCTCTGAATGAAAAACAGGACACAACTTTTAGTGAGTTGTTGTGAACCAAACCTAGAAGTGGAAATGATGAGACCAGTCTCCCCTGAAAATAAAGTTTGGATTCTGGAGCAGAGGGTCCCAGGACTGAAGTAGTAAATTAGACCAGATCGCTGAGGAAAGGCCTTCAACAGCAAGGAGTATAGTTTTTACTTATAGGCATTATGAGTCAGTGACAACTAATATTGCATCCTACATTAAACATGTAAATAAACTTAATAAACTTACGTCTTTCAGTTGTAAGTCAGAACTCAATCAATAAGAAGATGGATAGCATGACGATGTCACCAGCCAGTGGACATGGGAGACCCCTGGACACCGCCAGGCCCACATAAGATGCAGCAGTGGTCAGTGTTATCCTGTGATGGGCAGGGCCCTGGTGCAAGCCAAACATTCAAATATTTTCTTTGTATGTGTACAAAGTAACTTTGGGCATTTCCTCACTTCTAGGAATAAACAATATATAGAATATTTATATAAATTAAGGCCATCTTTCAGGATGATAGTATAAAAATCTCAGTGAAGATTTCAAAATGTATAGAGGCTACACAATGCAGTATAGAGAGGTATGAACAGTAAGTAATCTTGCTATTAATCTAAACCCTATTACAGACAGTTATATGTGATTAAATTTTCTCATCTATAAAATAAAAAGGTTAGGCTAATTCTAAGGTCTCTGAGTCTAAAAGGGTCTGTTTTATCTCTGTAATTTCACATGCCATGATTAAAAACTATGAATAACCCTTTTTTAAAAATTAAAAACTAGATTTTATTTTGTTCTACTTACAAATTAAAGACATAGCTTAATGTCTAAAACTAATTGGCAAAAGTTGGTCAAAATCAGAAAAGTACTCAGAAACTTGAATTGATGTGTATATTAGTTATCTGTTGCTGCATAACTAATTATCACAAACTTAGTGGCTTGTAACAACACATATATTATCTAGCAGTTTCTATGAGTCCGGAGTCTGGGCCCAGCATAGATGGGTCCTGTGCTTGGGGTCTCAAGAGGTGTCAGCCAAGCTGCATTCTGTTCTGAGCTGGGGAACCTCACCAGGCTCAGGTTGTTGGCAACATGCAGCTCCTGAGGTCTCTGTCTACTTGCTGGTTGTCATGTAGGGGCCACCCACAGCTCCTAGGACTGTCCTAGAGGCAGCCTTCAGGGCCAGCAACTTCTAAGACAAAGTCTTTACAGCATGTCATATCCACAGGAGGGAGAGCACTTCTCTTCTTTGCCATTTTATATCAGCTGGAAGCAAGACAGAAGCTCTGCCTCCTGCTGGAGGACAGTGGATCACACCAGGGCATGACTCAATGGGGTCGCCTAAGGGTCTGTTTCTAGAATGTGAAAGGCAAAACAATCGTGTTACAACAGCAACCTAACTTCCTCCAGTTAACTTTTTAAAATGCAGCAGGTAGGGGCTGGGCTTGGTGGCTCGCTCCTGTAATCCCAGCACTTTGGGAGGCCGAGGCAGGTGGAGTCATTTGAGGTCAGGAGTTTGAGACCAGCCTGGCCAATAGACCAAAACCCATCTCTACTAAAAAAACAAAATTAGCTGGGTGTGGTGGCAGGTGCCTGTAATCCCAGCTACTTGGCGAGGCTGCAGCAGGAGAATCGCTTAACTCAGGGGGCTGAGGTTGTGGTGACCTGAGAACATGCCACTGCTCTCCAGCCTGGGCAACAGAGCAATATTCTGTCTCAAAAAATGGTGAAACCCCGTCTCTACTAAAAAATACAAAAAATTAGCTGGGCATGGTGGCGCATGCCTGTAATCCCAGCGACTCAGGAGGCTGAGGCAGGAGAATTGCCTGAACCCGGGAGGCGGAGGTTGCGGTGAGCCGAGATCACGCCATTGCACTCCAGCCTGGGTAACAAGAGCGAAACTCCGTCTCAAAAAAAAAAAAAAGAAAAATAAAAATAAATAAATAAATAAATAATGCAATAGATAATTAAGAACTAAAATGAGATAGGGAAGAATGCTATTGGAAAACTTTCTTACAATAGTTGCCATGATAAGAAACAGAGTAGAAAGCAGCATGCGCTCAGCACCTCCTATGAGGTGGGCTTTGCACACAACTTATTATATTTAATAGTCAAAATGACCCATCACCTTTTGTACTCTAAGATGGGGGTGATAACTATATTTGACTATATTTAATAGTCAAAATAACCCCATTTTGACTATTAAATATAGTCAAATATAGTTATCACCCCCATCTTAGAGTACAAAAGGTGATGCAAAGATATGCTAAGTGGCTTTCATAAGGCCATACAACCACGAAGAAACTGAACTTGATAATCCTAAACTCGTTTTCCTATATGGCAGCAAAGGAAACATCTACTACTTTTGTAAGCCTAGTGACTAGGTTACTCAGCAAATCATTATAGTCTTAAGCCTCAGTTTCCACATCTGTAAAATGGAGAAGATAATGGTACCTGGTCTAGATACCTCATAAGGTTGTTGTGAAAATGAAATGAGAATGAGATGTGTAAAGCTCTTCACACACTGTAAGCGCTTACTAAGCCGTACCATTGCTGCTTGGTTGTAAGCTCTGTGTAAATTGTAAAGAACCATACATATGAACGTACAGGAAGGGCAGTGAACTCAATGGCTCTTTATGTTTTGTTTGTTTTCTTTTTCCGGCAAGAAATTTTCAGGATTCTTCAGTAAATCAGCCTCCTACATTCTCTGGTGAAAAGGCCCTGGAAGCCAGAAAGGAAAATAAATATTACATTGATCTTTGTGTAGGCGAAGCAATAAAATGCTTGTTAACAAATAAATTGAAATGTAAGAGATTTTTGTAACAATTCATACTGATGAATTAAAGAAGTGGGCATTTATATGCTTGAAGAGAATGAGTTAACCTTTGTGAAAATGTAAAGTATTAAGATAGGCAAAAATGGATTAGACGAAGAATGAGTGGATCAAAGGGAAAAATATATCTTCAGAAATAATAATATTGTAAGAACATTACAGGACATTATAAATGCTAAGTCATACTTAATAAGTCTACAACATGCTTTAAAAGTAGATACCTAGATTATAAATTATTTAAAATTGTAGTTATTTCTTTTTCTTTTTTTGTTTTTGAGACATAGTCTCGCTCTGTTTGTTGCACAGGCTGGAATACAGTGGGGGCAATCTTGGCTCACTGCAACCTCCACATTCTGGGTTCAAGCGATTCTCCTGCCTCAGCTTCCTGAGTAGCTGGGATTACAGGTCACTGCCTATACCATGCCCAGCTAATTTTTGTATTTTTAGTAGAGACAGGATTTTACCATGTTGGCCAGGCTAATCTCAAACTCCTGACCTCAAGTGATCCCCGTGCCTCTGCCTCCCAAAGTGCAAGATTCACAGTCGGGAGCCTCCGCGCCCGGCCAAAAGGCAGTTATTTCTGAGGCTAAGGGTGATTATATTTATTTACTTTAATTCCTTGGCTTTACCTTTGCCATATACTTGTTTTTCATTTTTGTTTTTAGGCAAATCAACGTTGTCACCACTTGTAAGTGCTGCTTTGTCCTAAGGTGATATTTGATAATAGGACACCTGTTGCCCTTGCCCAAGGGCCGGCTGTAGTTCAGGGCAGGAGGGGGGCAGGAGGGACACAGCAGTGGTGTGCTGGTAAGTGTTTAGCAACTGATGGGGAGGGGGGTGTTTGTCAATTTCCATGGCCAGTTTCAAGCTATCAATGGTATGTCACTGAACAGGAGATGCAAAAAGGTGCCTCTGCATACCACAGAGCCCGAGTAAAAAGATTAAAAAGGCAGACATCAAGGAAACATTATAAAACTCGGCTTAATGTAGTAGAACCTATATATCTATATGCCAAGGCTTTGAATTTCTAAACTGGGCTGGGCAGGATTAATCTGGAAGACTTCTATAAAAACAGAATTTTTCAAAGGGAAGAATTGGAAAGAAACTAATTAATTATACTAGGTAATCTATAAATGTTATCTGAGGTAATTCCTTTTTTCTCTCTTTTTTTTTTTTTTTTTTTTTTTTTTTTTTTTTTGAGATGGAGTCTCCCTCTTGTCACCCAGGCTGGAGTGCAGTGGTGTGATCTCAGCTCAGTGCAAACTCCGCCTCCCGGGCTCACATGAGTTTCCTGCCTCAGCCTCCAGAGTAGCTGGGATTAAACGCATCCTCTACTATGCCCGGCTAATTTTCAAATTTTTAGTAGAGACAGGGTTTCACCATATTAGCCAGGTTGGTCTTGAACTCCTGATCTCAAGTGATCTGCCCACATCAGCCTCCCAATGTGCTGGAATTACAGGTGTGAGCCACTGTGCCCAACCGGTAATTCCTGATTAATCATAGGAGGTAGGTATCATTTTCCCCATTTTACAGATAAGGAAACAGAGGCTCAGGCAAACTTCCCCATCAGTAATAAACAGAAAATTATTTCATTCTTCCATCTCTTTCTTACCTCTTCTCTATTTTTCTTCTTTTCTGCCTTTTTCCTTCCCTTCCTCCTTCTCTCCTCTAATCCTTTACTAAAAATCCACCTGGTGCCTTCTATGCCCAAGGCAGTGTGCATATAACCAAGTACATAAAAGTAAATAAGTATCATAAATATTTTTAGAGTACAGTCCTCAAGGATTCAACCCTACTCCAACTGGGAGTGGACAGGGGTCAAGACAGAACCCTCTAACCCCGCAAAATGGTTTTGATAAGTGCAGTCATAGGACAGCAATGTGAACAGGCACATTGAGGGTAGAGCACATGAAATGAGAGTTACGAAGCCCGCCATTATCTAAGTCAGCATTCAACCATCTCTGAATGTGCTGCTAGGCATTTTACATACTAGGAGGAAAAAACAGATGGATGGGGTGTGTGTGTGTGTGTGTGTGTGTGTGTGTGTGTGTGTGTGTGAGAGAGAGAGAGAGAGAGAGAGAGAGAGAACTGAGAAGGCAGCACGGGTGGGGGAAGAAAAGAAGGACATTCTTACTATAACATCAGACTTAGTGCTGGAGCACCTATTTAGAATTAAGACTAGAGTTTAATCTGCTATTAAAGATAAATTTGACTTAACCGGTTTGTTTTATTACAAAATAGGAATAATCGCAGTTGCTGGAAACTTCACAGGGATGCTGTAACGCTAATAAATACCCTCTTTGTCATTCTCCCGAAGTACTATAAAATTTTTTACAATATTATTATCATTACAAAAAGATAATTTATCTTTTAGCTCAGTGCTGGGAAAAGGAATAGAGTCTCTCCAATACCCTCTGGAGCAAATAGAAATTTTCCAAATAATGTAAGTGCATTAGCCAGAAGCTTTTCTTTTGAGAAGACCACAAAGCAATAGATGAACAAATGAGGCCTTAATAGAAAGATCTTCACGGTGTAAACAGGGAGAGGTGGCAATTATTTCAACATTTTAGCCACCCCCACCACTTAATCTTTTTCCTACAGTTAATAAAATAAAATAATAAAAATATCCATTAGTTTCACACAGTACATAAAACTAAATGATTCTAAGTATTTGCTACTACAATTCTGTCACCTTTGAGGGACATTTTCTCCTTTAAAAGATCCAAGCCTCACTCTGTACAAAAATGAGACTGAATGTTCAGTGTTCTTACACCATTCTATATCCTAGAACTAGACAATGTACTATAAGGCAGAGCACACATTCAAACAGTAGGATCACACTCTAAGCTCTTTATTGCAAAGATTATTGGCAATATGCTATTCTCATGCCTTTCTTCAAGCTCTGCACAATAAGGATTACACAGTTTTATACAAATCATATTTCTACCAGATACTTTCCATATCACCTCTAAAGGTAATTTCTCAAACTTTAGGTATTGCTTTACAAAAAATGAAACCATGCTGACTTAAAACTGAGACTGCAAAAGATGGAAGAGCCTCTACCCTGTCCAAAGAGTCGAAATAAAGGCAGGACAGCAGTGAGAATGGGAAGACAAGCTTGATGCCTTGCTGGAGTCTAAAGAGTGACCCTTTTTCCCTTACCCTAAGACATGCTAGTGCATTAAACACTGCTAAACACTTGATTACCAGCTGTGGCCGTTCTATTCTAGAAAAAATGGGGCAAGCTGGCTGAGCATGTCTCTGACTAAAGCACTCCTCTCAGCAGGCATTAAGGGCCACAGGAATAGCTGCGGAGTAGTTCAACAGGTAAAGGGGTCTCGGCTATAACCAGACACCTGGTTTACTCTGCTTCCTCAGCACAGATACTAAAGAGAGGAAGCTAAGAAAACACAAAGGTTACAATCTGCCAAGAGAGATTGAAAATACTGAAAAAAGCATATTTTGGTTTCTCTTTACTTGCCTGGCCATTTAAAATTGTACCTATCAATAATTTCACAAGACACGTGACTAAGACCACTCTTCGCCAAAACTACTTTCATTATTAAACCATTTCCTGGCATCATGAGCTAAAAACTATCACTAGCATCTGGATGCCAACCCAGTGGCCTCATCCACTAAGAACAAATACTGGGGTGGTTAAATTCTGGGGGGCTCAGTTTCCTCACCCCACCCCTATAGCTTTACTTTTAACATGGAAGTTCACAGCTAATATTTTACAAGGAATGACAGGAGACATTATTCTTGCTGTCTTTAAACAAGTCCATCTCCCTTTTTTGCCACAAGCTCTGCCAGCTGAGTTCTTTTCTAAAACCGAAACTCTGCACACTTACAATCACAACTGAATGTAGTCAAGAAGTAATGCCACAAAGTTTAAATTCTTAAGTGCTTACCTTTCCCTTCTTTAAACAGTAAAATCATCAAGATTTTTTTGTCAAGCAAGCAACCTTTTTTATGTTCTCTAAGTATTGCCAAAAATATATGCTTGTCTATAGGCATTATTTGAAAATTTATAGCATCACTATGAAGATAATAATTACTAGGAAAGGACTCAGGCTGGCCAGGTGTGGTGGCCCATGCTTGTAATACCAGAACTTTGGGAGGCCAAGGCGGGCTGATCGCCTGAGGTCAGGAGTTCAAGATCAGCCTGGCCAACATCTACTAAAAATGCAAAACTTAGCTGGGTGTGGTGGCAGGCACCTGTAATCCCAGCTACTCAGGAGGCTGAGGTAGGAGAATTGCTTGAAACCAGGAGAGGGAGGTTGCAGTGAGCTGAGATGGGACCGATGCACTCCAGCCTAGGTGACAGAGTGAGACTCTGTCCCAAAAAAGAAAAAACAAAGGACTCAGCCTATAAAATGAAAGAGAGGAACCTTTATTTAAACTATTCATTTTTTAAGTTATTATAAATTGTACATCAAATTGTCACACATTTAGCCACTTCCTGGATGGTTATAACAGCTTCCTATCTAACGCCTCCCTAGGTCTCCTCTGGGCTGCTCCCACCTCTCTGCAATCATTCTTCACACAGCAAGCCCAGTATATTAGTCCATTGTTATGCTGCTCATAACATATCTGAGTCTGGGTCATTTATGAAGAAAAAGAGATTTAATGAACTCACACTTCCACATGGTTGGGGGGACCTAACAATCATGGTGGAAGGTGAAAGGCATGTCTCACATGGCAGCAGGCAAGAGAGAAAGAGAGCCAAGTGAAAGGGACTTCCCCTTACAAAACCAGCAGATCTCCTGAGATGTATTTACTCTCATGAGAACGGTATGAGAGAACCTGCTCCCATGATTTGATCATCTCCCACTGGGTCCCTCCTGCAACATGTGGGAATTATGGGAGCTACAATTCAAGATGAGATCTGTGTGGGGACACAGCCAAACCATATCACCCTGTGATCCTTTCAGAATGACAATATGCTAAAGTAAACCCTATATGTAAAACCCCTGAATAGCCTTCCACAGCTCCTAAGATATTGACAAAACTATCAACATGGCCTTTGAAACCCTGAGGTATCTGCTTCCTCCTATACTTCCAGCCTTTCTGCTATCAGTCTCCCGTCGATTATTGCTCTTCAGCCACACCAGTTATTTTCAGTTCTTTAAATGTGCCACTCTCCATCTTGCCACAGGGCCTTTGCAGAGACTCTGCACCCATGTGATATACTCAAAGCTCTCTGCTAACCCCATTTCAACTTCATTCACCAACTTAGCCCCAACTAATTCTTTGGACCTCAGATCATGTGTTACTTTTTCAGGATGCCGTCACTTCCTTCAAATCAACCTGTGGGTCAGTTGTCCTTGTTCCAAGTGTTCGTAGAGTCGTGCTCTCTTTTTCGTGCACTGTTTGTCTCATTATGCTGGCTAATTACCCCACTCCAGTTGCCTGGAAGCTCAACTAGGACAGGGGCCTCATTCCCTCCCTACTCATCATTGCATTTCCATCACTGACCATCATTACTGGTAGAGAAGAGATGCTCAATAATTATTGAATGAATACATTAATTAATTAATTAGTCTTGTCTTGTTTGGTATAACAAGGTCAAAGGATAAAATGATAGAACCCACGTGGAAAATTGGAATCCAGTCAGCCTACAGGTATGTGCTGAAGCAAATTGTTAAAGACCACATACAAAAGGCTTAAATAGTCTTTCTTCTGAGTAATGTTAATTAAATTGTCAGAAAGGGTATGAAGAAGGAAAGGGAATGAACAGAGTTAGAAAAGCAGTTGCTACAGCAGAGAGTGGGCCTTATTCACTCAAGGAATTCTGCAAATCCATTGTAATGTATCTAATAATTTGTTCAACATCTTTCCAGTTACAGACACAATTCACATCTGTCATTTCAGTCTTTCTTCATTCCTCTCTGCAAGCCGGGGATATAGACAGGGTAGATGTTATTCACAACCATTTTATAAATGATTAAACAATCTCAGGGAATGATTTTCCTCAGAGTTCAGAGAGAAAGCCAGGGCTGTAACCAAGTCTTCAATGCCTGGTTCCTTCCTATTTCCATACATGATGCTAATGCACAGGTGTGTCTAGTTGCTTAACCTGAGAAAAAGAAAACAACTACAATTATTTCAAAGAAGGGGTTTCAATGAGTTTTCTCATTGGGGCTGTTGGAATGAAACTCTGTCCCTCATAAACCATTAAATTTGTAGAAAGAAAGGGGAGTTATGGATGTATCTCATTTATTCATCTGTCCCTCCACCTAATATTTACAGTCAATGCTCATTATTTGCAATAATTTTGTTCTATTCAAGTCACTGCAAACATGAAATTAGCAAACATGGAATCATTGCTTCTAGGAGAAATACAGGATTAAGTTCCTATGAACCTCTGCTCATAACATTGTCATCAACTAATCAATACATAACTTTGCTTTACATGTGTTCCTGTTTAAAGATACATTATTTAATATATATTCTTCTTGATCCATTGGCATTGAAATCATGACCAACAACACTATAACTCATGCCTGAATGTGAAATTGGCTCCATTGTCCCATGAAATTGATGTTTATGGCTTCTTTGAATAAACAAAAAAATTGACCTTCGCAATATTAAAATTTTTAAAAATTACAATTGTGTTATCTGAGTTTATTTTTCAATAAAATCAATCACCAGGCCTCCCAGACAATATAAAGAAACTGGAACTTACTAGATTACTGCATCTGGACAATGAGACACCAGATCCCTCATGACTGTCTAACCAGCCACCTGCTTCCTATTGACCAACTCCTCTTTCCTACCCCTCCCCAACTCCTGTTTTCCCACACACAATTACATTTCTTCCCCGCTACATAAAGCTTTAATTTAAGTTAGAGAGATGGATTTGTGGCTGATCTCCTATTTCCTCAGCTGTGGGACCCAAGTAAAACCTTCTTCCCCAACAATATTTGTTGTTTCAGTACTGTAATTGGCTTTCTGAGATACAAGCAACAGAGCCTAGAGCAAACCCCTGGTGTTTGGTAACAAATTAAACTACTCTAACACATGTGTATTTTCTCCACAAAATCTCACACTGAGGAACACTAGACAGCACTTCAGCATAATGTTTGAGGGCCATTTTAAACACCAAAGTCACCAACAAAAAGCACAAAAATGTGAAAACATGTCATTAAATAGACCACGATATGGTTTGGCTCTGTCCCCACCCAAATCTCATCTTGAATTATAACTCCCACATTTCCCATGTGTCGCAGAAGGAACCTGGAGGGAGGTAACTGAATCATGGGACAGGTCTTTCCTGTGATGTTCTCATGATAGTGAGTGGGTTTCATGAGATCTGACGGTTTTAAAAACAGGAGTTTCCCTGCACAAGTGCTCCTCCCTTTGCCTGCCACTATCCATGTAATATGTGACTTGCTCCTCCTTGCCTTCCACAATGATTATGAGGCCTCCCCAGATATGTGTAACTATAAGTCCATTAAGCTTCTTTTTTCCACAGTCTTGGGTATATCAACCAGCAACAGGAAAGCAGACTAATACAGACCACAAAAAGGGCATCCATAGTAGTATGAGAGCTGAAACAAGAAGGCAGGGTGTCTGTTGCTTTGTTTGATCCCAGCTGAGAACATGCATATCCCACAACTCAAATTTTTTGCCATTGTATAAATGACTATGAAAACGCATGAGTACTGAATTTGGAGTTTCAAATAAATGTTAGTATGTAGGCAAATTGTCAAATGTGGAATCTGTGAATAATGAGGATCAACTATATTTGGGATCCACAAAGCAAAAAGTACTGGGAACACACAGCCAAAAAACAGCAAAAACAAGAAACAATACATCTCTAAACTTACAAGTACTGAAAGTAAAACGTAACAAATGGGAATGCAATGCTATCAAGCAAGCACAGAAAATGGAGTACATCTTGAAGATGAAGGCATCTGGCAAACTCGATGGGATGGAGGAAAAAGGAGGGATTAGAAGAGGAAGTCCAAAAGATCACCAGAGTAGAGATGTGTGGTATGGCTGGGATGTTAGGATCAGAGATCAGGCTGGCAGAAAAGACAGAAACACGGGTTTAAAGAAGCAAAGATCATTATATGTGGCTGCAATAGAACTAGGGCTTTAGCATCTCAATGATGGAAAACAATGACAGTTTTTAAGCTACGGGAGTGACTGGAAATTTAGAAATTGGAAATTTAGAAAAATAACTTGGTGATGTAAAGAAAACCTAAGCAAAGAGGATAGAATCTGGCGGTCAGTTAAGAGGCTGCAGCAAGTATTGGCCCAGAGGTGATACAACCTGATTTAGCACCGCTGCCCAAAAGGGTAAGGAAGGGGGCACATGTTGGGAGATACTTAACAGGTAAAAAAACAGCAGGATTCACTGACAAATTGAGTATTGCAGATAAGATAAGAGGAAGAATCTGTTGAAGGCTGGAAGAATGATCTCAGGATACTGTGTGTGCCTGTCTTCATCTGCTCTGCCTGCTATAACAAAATAGCATTGTGCTCATAAAATGCACAGCTTATGAACAAAAGAAATTTATTTCTCACAGTTCTGGAAGCCGAGAAGTACAAGACCAAGACACTGACAGACATATTGTCTAGTGAGGGCCTGCTTCCTGGTTCATAAAAAGCCTCTTCTCACTGTATCCTCACATGGGAGAAGGAGACAAAGCAGCACTCGGAGGCCTTTTATATGAGGAGATTAATCACCTCCCCAAAGCCCCAACACATTGGTGATTAGATTCTACACATGAATGGCAGCGGGGGGCAAAACATTCAGATCATAGCAGTACATTTAGCAATCTACAAATATCTTTTATTTATTTATTTTTTTCAGATGGAGTGTCGCTGTTGTTGCCCAGGCTGTAGTGCAATGGGGTGATCTTGGCTCAACCCATACCTCTGCTTCCTAGGTTCAAGTGACTCTCCTGCCTCAGCCTCCCAAGTAGCTGGGATTACAGGCATGTGCCACCATGCCCAGCTAGCTTTGTATTTTTAGCAGAGATGGGGTTTCTCCATGTTAGTCAGGTTGGTCCTCTTTAAGGTTCTTATATATATATTGAGTGCCTCTAATGGAAGAGGATCATTCAATTCATGCTAGGGGATTGAATTACATTGCCTATACAATATTTTGAATGATACAGAAATTACAGATAATTTTAGATAAAACAATAATTTGTAACAATACTAAAGATATTTTCTAATCTCAGTGAAAGTAAAATGGCAAAAAAAAAAGTTAATTTAGCCCCAAAGATATACTGTCATATATACTACAAAAAAGAGAAAGAACCAAAACAAAAAATTACAAGCCAAGTTCAAAAGTGACATTTCAAGGTTTTGGTGACCTCTTATCAAATTCCTTGCTAAGTTGGGCCTCAGTAAACACAAAATTGTTTTAAATTTTAATTTTCCACTTTCTCCTGGAATGTGGAAAAAGCAATGGTCTAGAATATGGGAAACCAGAGTTCCAATCTTGATTCTGTTACTGTTAAAAGCTTGGAGAAATTCCCTCAGCTATTTGGTCCTTAGTTTCCTCATCTATAAAATAAAGGGTGTCAGCTAAATGGTTTTTAAAATCCCTTTAATGTCTAATAGTCTTTTATCCATTGTGCTCATATTCTAAGTACGTCTATATTATACACTCATAGTTTCATACATAGTGCCTTTTGGTAGAGGAGATGAGATTTAGGGAGACTGAAATTCACTACTTATCTTTCTAGATAAATGCTTGAATAGTATTCTAAAATGTTAGGTCTCCCTATCAGTGTGTTTGATACAGAGAAAAATATTCCTATTTATACCATCTGGGGCAGGTTTTAAAAATCATTAGCAATAATTTATATCAACTTGATATACAAATTTATTTCCAATACATGAGTTATTTTATTTTTAAAATAAATCTTATTGTGTAGATTTGAGGTTTACAACGTAATGTTATGGCATACATATAGGTAGTAAAATGGTTACTATAATGAAGCAAATTAACATGTCTATCATCTCACAGTTACTTTTTTATGACAACAGCAGCTAAAATCTACTTATTTAACAAAAATTCCGAGTCCAATACAATTTTGTTAACCAAGTCATCACGTCTTACATGAGATATCTAGACTTGTTTATGCTATGTGTCTATATTTTTAAACTATGATTTAATTTTCTGCCTCTGTACATTTGGCCATATTTTTAATGAGTTTATCAAATATTTAACCAACTCACAAGATTTTGACAATATTTTCCCAGATATATGAGGTTAAGGATATAGCCAATAGTAGTGTATGTCCATTCTCACAGTGCTATAAAGAAAGCCCCAAGACTGGGTAATTTATAAAGGAAAGAGGTTTAATTGGCTCACAGTTCCATAGTGCTGGGGAGGCCTCAGAAAACTTACAATCATGGTGGAAGGCAAAGGCGAAGCAGGCCCTTCTTCACAGGGTGGCAGGATAGAGTGCCAGCAGGGAAATGCTAGATGCTTATAAAACCATCCAGTCTCATAAGACTCACTGATTATTACAACAGCATGGTGGAACCACCCCCATGATTCAGCTACCTCCACCTGGTCCTGCCCTTGACATTAGGGGATTATGGGGGATTAAAATTCAAGGTGAGATTTGGATGAGGGCACAGAGCCAAACCATATCAGGTAGGAAATTCCAGGAACTTCAAAAAATGTATAGAAAGAATAACATTTTTCCCTTTCTTATTGTCAGCAATTATAGGTATATTCATATATTTCTTCAGCTCTAGGCCTATGGGTCCATTCTAATTTGAAGGATTGTTTACACAACCAGTTTTGTTTGCAGAAGCCTATGAAATCATTTCAATTAATTATTCCTTATAACCCCATCTAGTTCAGTACATTAATATTGCCTTAGCATATTCATGAAGAATATATTTATTAGGCATAAATGTGATGGCAATCCTTTAGAAATTATACAACACACCATCCTGTGAACATTAAATTCTTTTAATTACAATTCATAGACTCACTGCTCTTAGAACCATATCCAACTAATTACTCAAATGACTCAGTGTGGTTATTTTGATTCATTCTGGATATCCATATAGAATTCGTTCACAATTGCTCCATGATTAAGCTCTTTAAATGCAAATGAAATACAGACTAATTTGGATGTGACCAAAAGTATATGTTTAAATACCTTGATGTTTATTTTCCAGAGATCAAACCACAGATGAATCTATGGAAGTCCAGGCAAACTAGAGGGTAGTTGACAGTTTAAAGACCATCAAAGTTGGCCAAATTGTTTTATATCAGAATTGGTGGTGAATCCACTGCTGAGGCTCTATAGCTCTAAGACTCAAAGGCAAAGGCTACGCCAGATGGCTGGCAATCAAGGAACCTGGCACAGTCACCTGCAGATGGCCCCTGAAGCACAAAGTAGCAGAAAAGAGACAATTTACAGAGCCCCCTGAAAGATCATCATGCAAAGCTTCTGGGCCTTGGTTAATCCCAAATAAATAAATAAATGGATAAGTAAACAAGCAAACAATGATAAATGAAAGCTTTGATTCTGCATGGGGAAGATGATATTTGGAGCCTTGGGGTAACTGGAGCGATTCAATTGGTCCACGACTGTAAACACATTTTCCCCAGTGTAGAATAATGGAATACAAAGCAAAATTTAAGGGCCCTTTATAAAACACCAGCCTCTCCACTGGATTCTGTTCCATCTACATATTTGGCTGTATTATAATTCTCTGCATTCTGAACCACCTTTTTTTTCCAAAAGAAAAGAAAATATTTTAACCGACAGATGACAAATAGCTCCACAAGAAGAATGATTCCTGTACAGAATAACATTATGGCTCAACCATCTAATCCAGTATATTGAGAAAGGGCTTAAATGATTAATTTTGCAGGTGTGGATTATTTATTCTTAAGATCATCCATGTTAACTTAAACATCAGAATCATTCACGACCCTCCTGATTATCTTTCCACAGTGTTCAAGTTTGTACTCGGGGAACACAAACCTATTATGGTCTTACACAAACATAATAAGGATGATATAAAATGATGATTTTCCAAAGTCATACAATGCACCCCAAAGCTATTAATATATTAGCTACATCGTGACTCCTTTTCACTGCAGAAGGCTGTCAACAATTACTTTCATTTGAAAAAGAACCAAAGAAGACACTATAGAAACAGAATCCACTCTTAACTGTTTTTAAGCACTTTCCTTTCATCTAGAACAGTGTTGGGTGATACAACAAAGAAGAAAAAAAGGGTAAAAGAAACATGTCTACCTTCAGGGAACTTCGAATTTTAGTGGACATGAAACTTCACATTTTAAAAAGTATATCATTTTATAAGACTGAACATTAGTCACCAAAGTAAGCTTGCAGTTTGTAGAAGATAATGCCATAGAAATTCAGAAAGGGCAGGACCACTGTAAGAAGGATTCATTAGAGAAAATTCTTTGGATGCCACTAGGCTGTCCCCAAAGGATAATTTTCTGCTTTCTTCATGCAGCAGATCATCTGGCACAGTGCCAGGATCACATAATAATTTTCCAAATTTAACTGAAGGGAACCGCAATAACAAAATGGAAGGGAAAGTTCATTCAAGCAACAGAGCAACATAAGAAAAGAAAGGGTGAAAAAAGAATCAGTATCATCCATACAGTGTTTTTGCTAAAATGCTTAACTTGAACATAATCATAAGGAAACTGTTACCAAACACCAGAGGTTTGGTCTAGGTCCTGCTGCCTGCCACACAGAAAGCCAATCACAAAGACAAGTATTGCCAGGAAAGAAGGCTTTGATCGGGTACTGCAGCTACCAGATCGGTTTCAAATCAGTCCCCTCAGCTGATTAAAATTAGAGGTTTACATAGCAGGGAAGACTGTAACCATGTGTGGGAACACAGAAATTAGGGAGGGGTAAGGGAGGGGTAAGGAAGGGGAGTTGTTCAACAGAAAGCAAGTTGCCATTAGGTAGTCATGAAGGGTGTGGAATCTGGCATTTAATCAGAGGCAGTGATCTGGTGAGTTTCAGTTCCTAGATACTGTCTGGAGGCCTGATGGTCAGCTTCCTAAAAAAAGAACGCATATAAGACAAATGCAACTTTCACAAGTTTTAAGAATGGGAGGATCAATTTCTATGTTTATTCAAAAGAAACCATCAACATCAGTTCTATCAAACAATTGGGCTGGTTTTTAAAATCATTAGATAAATCCAAATCCAAATAGAGGAACATTCTATAAAAAGCTTGACATGTGCTTTTCAAAAATATGAATGTCTCCAAACACAAAACATCATGCAAGGGTATTCTAGATTAAAAACTACAAAAGATACATAACAACTTAATGCAATGCATTTCTTTCATTATATCCTGGAGTGAAGAAAAACAGCAAGTTTATTTTTTTTAATTGGAGAAATATACATACAGACTGCATCTTACATAATATTACTTCTCCAGTGTTGAATTCTTGGGTATGACAATGGCATTATGGTTGTGTAGGAGAATGTCTTTGTTTTCCAGAGAGATACAGCTGAAGTATTTACACGTGATGGATCATGTCTGCAACCTGTTTCAAACGTCTCCAGAAAAAAAAGTTCTGTATATAAACACATACCCACAAAGAGATAAACCAAATGTGGCTTTTGTGAGTAGCAATGAAATAAATAGTTGTGGCAGAGAAATAATGAGTCAGATGGGACTAGATTAGGTGGTGAATGGCACTGAGAAATGATAAGACTGATACAGAGGTTGTCTGAATAGGGAAGGAATCAACAACTGATGAACATCTTTGCATTATAAAATGAAGAACTTGATAGTCTTTGGCTTAATGGTAAAACAATGACTTCATACACCAGGAAAATAAATATGGTTGCACTACACAAAAAACACTTGAAAAAGGAATGTTTTTGAAACTAACACAATAGTCCCATAAACGGTTTTTTTGTTTGTTTTTGATAAGCGTAGAAACTGACTCTTGTGGTCTTAGAGCTTGAAATTTACATTTGTTTTATCTGCATTCTCAGGCCTCTCAAAAAAAAAAAAATCAAAGAACTGAACTGAAACTCACCAGATCACCACATCCAGGCACTGATTCGCTGGACCCCTCATTCATCATTATTGCTTCCTTACCTCTTTGTAGTTCCTATTTTCTTTCCTTTATTTATTTATTTATTTATTTATTTTTTTGAGACAGAGTCTTCCTCTCTCACCCAGGCAGGAGTGCGGTGGCACAATTTCGTCTCATTACAGCCTCTGCCTCCCAGGTTCCAGCGATTCTCCTGCTTCAGCCTCCTGGGTAGCTGGAATTACAGGCACATGCCAACACGCCTGGCTAATTTTTGTATTTTTAGCAGGGACAGGGTTTCACCATGTTAGCCAGGCTGGTCTTGAACTCCTGACCTTAGGTGATCTGCCTGCCTTGGCCTCCCAAAGTGCTGGGATTACAGGCGTGAGCTGCTGCACCCAGCCTCCATTTCCTATCTTCTTGCACATTGTTAAATTTCTTCCCTACTATATAAAGTCCCATTTTAGTTGGTAAGGGAGGTGGATTTGAGCCTGATCTCCCATCTCCTCAATTGCAGCATCCAATTAAAGCCTTCTTCCATGACAATAACTGTTGTCTCAGTGATTGGCTTTCTGTGCAGTAAGGAGCAGGACCCAGACCTAATCCTTGGTGTTACAGTAACACTTTGAAGACCAATTAGAAGAGTCTTTCATAATAACCAAATGGAGCATAATGAGATTGAGCTCTATAGGAGTAGAAAGAATGGAAAGGCACAAATAGATCCAAGGATCAATAGGTAATACAAGTTGTGAATGAATTGCTTATATGACTTCATCTCAGATTATTTCCCTCACTAGCTTCCCATGAAACCAGAAGGCAGTCCTCATTATCTCTCCCAATTCCACCAGAGTTCAACCATAGCAAGAACAACCACATTCCAGCTAGGATCTTTCTCCTAGGATCCAAAGCCTCTGCCACAAGTAATCTCAATAAACACCAGGCTTCAGGAGAACATTGACTGTGTATCTCCGATTCTATGTTAGTGTCGTATTTTATATAGGTACTGGACACTAACATAGTATTTTATAAAATAAGTATTTTATATAGGTACTGGACATTAACATAGAATCGGAGAGACACAGTCAATGTTCTCTCACAATCATGATAAAGAGAGCTCAAAGAAGAGAAGGAGGTCAAAAATGACACTGATACACTGTGATGTTCATTGTAGCATTATTTACAATACCTAAGACATAAAAACAACAATGGATGAAGAAAGAAGTGTGTGTGTGTGTGTGTGTGTGTATGTGTGTGTGTGTGTATGTGTGTGTGTGTGTGTGTGTTTAATATTATTCAGTCATAATAAGAAAATCTTGCCATTTGTGACAACATAGAGGAACCTGGGAGACATTATGCTAAATGAAATAAGCCAGACACAGAAAGACAAATACTACATGATCTCACTTATATGTGGAACCTAAAAAAATTTAACTCACAGAAGTAGAGAGTAGAATGGTAGATTCCAGGGGCGAGGGGTTGGGGCAAATAGGACATGCTGGTCAAAGAGTACAAACTTTCAGTTTATAAGATAAATAGACCAGGCACAGTGACTCATGCCTGTAATCCCAGCACTTTGGGAGAACACAGTGGGAGGATGGCTTGAGCCTAGAACTTCAAGGCCAGCCTGGGCAACACGGTGAAACCCCATCTCTACAAAAAAAAAAAAGCTGGGCATGGTGACACATACCTGTGGTCCCAGCTACCCACGAGGCTGAAGCACAAGGATCAGCTGAGCCTGGGGGGTTGAGGCTGCAATGAGCCATGATCATGCCACTGCACTCCAGCCTGGACAACAGAATAAGATCCTGTTTCAAAAAAAATAGATAAATTCTAGGCATCTAATACACAGCTTGGTGACTATAGTTAATAATATGTAATTTCAAATTTTTTATTGAGGTAAAACCTACATATAAAATTTGCCATCTTGACAATTTTTAAAAACGATATACAAATTTTGTCAATTATTCCTCAATAAAGCTGGGGGTGGAAGGAAGAAAAGTCTGTGAGATGTCCAACGTGTCAGGCAGAGGGAAATGGAGAAATCTGGAAGGAGTATTGGCTTGGGACAAAGGCATCATTCTGCACATTACTTTAGAAGTGAGAGGATGTCAGCAAAATGGAGAAGTCTCCATTCTGCTGCAACAGTTTTCTTCCCAGATTGCTTTTGGTACTGCTTTGTTTAAAATGTAATAGATATACTTACTCACATAATTCATGTGTCTGACTTCCTATCACATCAATATTTATTTACACAAATCAATCTTGTTGTTTTGTCCCCGAGGGCAGGTGGTCAATTTAGGTCACTATAAAGCAAATTTTCAGGATGTTTTCTCTTATGGATCTTTTTGTTTCTCTTTTCTCACAATTTATTCCTGGTGTCCTCTTTTATTACCTCATTTCTTGGTTTAGATTTCAGTTTCTTAAACACAGATGCAAGCCTAACATGATTTTATAGCTAAATCATGCTGGAGCTTTGGTTTGTGTTTTTTTTCTGCATGTACTACATGTACATAATATAGAGCCCAGGCCTAGATTTAAATCTGGAATCTGCTACCTACTGGATAAATGACTGGGACAAGTTACTTCACTACTATAAAATGGATATTGTAATGTATACTTACTGCACACATTAACGAAATAAGATAATTCATGCAAATTACAGTACCTAAAATAGTAAGCACTCAAAAAAGAATTCTTACTATTATAACTGTCATTAGAATTAATTTTACATCAATATAGAACATATTCCAGTGACTGATAGCATTATCTACATTTACATATTAAGAATGCTTCGGAGATGGACAAAAAGTGTCAAAGAATACATTTTGATGCTCATTGTCTAAACCTTCTAATTCTGTAAATATCTGTAGTGAGTAGGTAACTTCTCTGTGGTCATGAGTGATTCATATCCACTAGCCCATCCCAGAGTCTTCTTTCAGGACAGGAAGGGATTTATCTACCTTTTTACAGCAGTAACATACTGGGGAAGATCTGGAATTACTACCAAAGTCCAGTGTGATTTTAACATATTCCTTTAACCAATGCTGTGTTGCAGTGTTAATGAGTTTGCAAAGAGGAATGTTACTGAGATCTTACAGATACGAAGTTGTTGCTGTGGCAGAGGGAGGCTTTATTTTTTTAAAAGGCAATGAAGTGTCTTTGGACACATATTCACTTATATTCTTTCTTTGGAGCTAGAACTTCTCCACTGGGAAAACTTATTTTAATCTCCAAATAACACTTTTAAGAGTAATTTTTAATCATACAAGTCCAAAGCTTCCTCAACACTTTTATCTTTGAAGTATACAACAAGATTGTTGGCTTGACCAGAATCTGAGCTTGGGTAGTATCCCTTAATCCTTTGGTAAGTAAAGGCTGGGATTGTTGGAAACAGGCTGTACACATTTGCTTCTGAGCAGTCTTCTGGAATGGAAGGTATTGAGAACACAAGGCCTGAGTTCAATGTTACTGAACCCTGTTGAGTTAGCCCTGATTCAGGTCAGGTTGGAGAGGACCTTGAGATACAATTCAGCAGAAGCAAGAGGCATACCTCTGTCTAAACCTAACTCCAAGGCAAGGAAGGAACATTTCTACCCACAGCCACAGCAATGGACATGAATTAGCAACAGAAAGACAAAAAAAAACCTCTCATTGGCAAACAAAGCGGTACTTCCAACTCCCTGGACTTAGTGAAGACAAGACTAATGGGCACTAGCTTTCTGTTTTCAGTAACCAAACTTGACATTCTCGGAGAGTGCAGAAGGAGGGAAAAAATAAGACTTGGCACAAGTAAGGTCGGAGCTCAGAGTTACTATCATTTGCAAATTAATATAAATGGGATTGTAAATAACAATGAAAAGAACAAAGATAAAAATAAAATAAACGTGATTTCACATGTAGTCAGAGTCTGAAAGACCAAGGACACCTCTCTCTACCCCCAAATGAAGTTACATTAATAGACCCACCGATGGCTCTGCCAGGGGTTCCTTTCCACAAACAGAACTTCAGGATCTTGGGTAGCCTCCACTTTTCCTGGTTCCTTTCTGCCTCTGGTATCTCAGGGAGTACTCAAGAGGTGCCCCCATGTGCTCCAAGTGCCCCGGAGCCATTCCAGTACCACTCCCGCACTGTTGTGAGCCACCACCTGCCGTTTCCTTTGGTGTCTCTTCTCAGGCTTCTCTGGTGGAGGGAACCCTGCCCCAGCTTGCGGAAGCTCTCTCAGGTTGTATTTGCCTGCCCTACAAGGCTCAGGGCTCCCGCAAACTTGGGCCTCATCCCAACCTCTGACCTAACCCCAGACTCCATCTGTCCATCAGCATTCACCCTGAGGTCAACCTGCTGCTTCTCACCATCTTGTGCTCCCCTCTCTTGACCACTTGAAAATGAACCTCCTTCCTCTATGTCCTCCCCACTTTGAAGGGTCTCCTTGCAGAACTGTTTGGTCCGCAGAATTTGAGTTTTACGTAGTTTGCCCTTATAAGGCTGTGTACAAATAGTCAAGGCCTAAGCAAGAGCAGGATCAGTTGGTGACTGACGTAGGAGCACTGATCTCCCTCAGCTTCAGCTTCTGTCGCCAAGTGTGGCTCATTGTGCCAGAAACTTCTTCCGTCAGGATAGATTCTCATAGTCTCCCCTGGAGTCTGGATTGTCTTGAGTACCTCTCTCCCACTTTTTTTTGTTGGTTTGCTTTTGAGATCAAGACCAAGCCTCACTCAGTCACCCAGGCTGGAGTACAGTGACTCAACCTGCAACCTCCACCTCCCAGGTTCAAGAGATTCTCATGCTTCAGCCTCCCAAGTAGCTGGGATTACAGGCACACGCCACCACGCCCAGCTAATTTTTGTGTGTGTTTAGTAGAGACAGGCTTTCACTACGTTGCCCAGGCTGCTTTCAAACTTTTGAGCTCAAGCAATCTGCCCGCGTTGGCCTCCGAAAGTGCTGGGATTATAGGCGTGAGCCACCATGCCTGGCCTCTCTCCCACTTTTACCTCATCCATCTCACCTCTCAAACTTGCCTCTATACGACTGACGATTTTTTCTAGTGTAGACAGCTCAGTCCCTGTAAATCAGTTCATACAAAAGTATACTGCAGGGTGAGGGTAAGTTGTTGGCCTTTCATACCCAGTCTGTAGATTCAGAAAGTTTATGCTATTATACACACACTCATACACATAAAGACACAATGGAAATATTTTAAACACGTGTATGTATTTTTTTCACTTTGATATAACTATTTATTGCCATTAATAGAATGTAGCAAAAACAAAAAATTAAATTATAAGGTAGTCCTAGACTGAGGAAAGTAAATAAGGAGAGAGAAGTGATCTTAATAATATAGTTCTTCATAACTTTGATACTATTTTTCAGATGCAAATATTGACATGAGAAACATAATCAGTGAGAAACATTAACTGATATCTACTACCTTCAAGGTAAATTTTATTATATTCATGCTTTTCTAGAAGTGTACACCCCTTGGGCTTTAATTTATAAAGTGATAGGACTAAGTTTGACAGTTATGTTTGTTATATTATTGCAAAAATTACTGAAACTCATTAATTTTCTATGTTGTCGCATAACTCTTGACTCTAAAATAAAAGGAAAGAGGGATGTTTCAGCAAGAATGAAAGCATGACCTTGACTTATGCAATGGAGTTTACCAAGATACATTTTCTCGAACGTTATAACCAGAATACCATCAATACCTTCCAAATCATAGTCACTAATAGCTTACCTAATAACACGCCATATTTGTGAAGACCATAGTTAATAAGACACACTCATTTAAAGCCATATCTTTTTTAGAAAGGAAGAAATAGAGCTACAATGAAATGAAAGTAAATTTCTCAGTCACACAGTATGGTATAAGACCTGAAACTAAGGTTCAGTGCTATGTGCTTCCTTAACACCTGGTAAAATTGGAAAGGCTCTGAATGGCCTAATGAAAAGTTATCCTCCCACTCTGCTCCTTTGACAAAGTCCTCTAACCAAACAACCCTCCTTACCACAGGGACCAAGCACAGCTCCTGCTTCTCCCTGAGTAGCAGGTTTCTGTTCCCTATCAGCCCACGGAATTATTCAAATTAGCCAATCACATCTTCCTTAGGGAGCCACAAGCCATCCCACCCTCTTGATACTACCAAGTCTACCTCCCACAGCTCTTGATTGTTAAAAATGTTCCTTTATGCAGCCCCTTTGTGAAGACCCTGCATGGGCCAGTGTTCTCATCCCCCAGGCTGTGAGAATCTGTAACTAAGAAACTGCTGTTAATCTCGCCTGCCTAGTGTCTGTTGCTATGTGACAGCCCCTCCCAATAACTCATCTCCATCCCCATAATGAGAGTGGGAATCCCTCCTCCATCAATGGTAAACAAAAAAAAAAAAGGTGATCAAAATACAGGTCAAGTACAAACATGGCAGAGCAGGCCATCCCAGCCAGGCCTTAGAACTCCACAGCCACAGCTATCCATAACTCCAAAGCTCTCCCCAGCCCATGAATGACAGTGAGCACTGAGATATATCCAAGCATTAGACTCTGTGCTGAGCTCAATTAAGCCTCACAACTGTCATGTGAGGCACATAGTATTGTTCTTCCCATTTCACAGACAATGAGATTGAAACTCAGAGAAGCTGGGCAGCCAGCTAGTGTGATGGACCCGGAGTCCGCACTCTTAACCCCACCGCCAAAAGAAACACTGGTCTTGGAATGAGCGAGTCCTCTAGTAAATAGATTTTACAAACAGTCTTCACCAGGTGCAAAGAGTTGAAAAATATAAGCTTAGGAATATAAAGCTGGGCTTACAAACGTTACTCTGATTTCAGTTCTGCTAATCACACAAGAAAAGAGCAGTGCCCACTGAGTGTACAAAGTGAAAGAGCATTATCCATTGCCTCAAGCACGGATAAGGAAGAGGAGCACACAATTCATGAGTTATTATCCTCTGCAGTCATCATTTTTATTAAGTATTTGAAAATAGCTTAGTATTGTTTAGGCCCTCTCTTTTTTCCATGTTAAACACAGATTTAATTACACAAAATGATATGTCCAGCTCAAGCTATCTCCACTCCACTTCTTGAATTCAGCTTCTATGCTTCCATCTATCTTCTGAACATCTCAGTTTCAAACTTAGCACATTGTGTTTTTATCCATGTCTTTTTCCCTGGACTATGATCTGTTTGTGAGTAACAACCAGGTCTTACACATTTCTTTTTGCATCGGCAGAATCTAACTCAGTCATTCAATAAATGTTTTGGAATATGAAGAAACAAATGAATATTAAAGTAAAAACTGTTAAGCAAGATATTGTTTATTTAAAACATGTTAAGGCATCAGTAGCTACTTTATCCAAAACTATTTCTTTAGAGGTCAGACTTTTTCTGAACATTTTGATAAATGTTTTGAGCAAAATTTATAGTTTTTATACAAATTGATAAAGTAGATCCTGTAAATAATCTTTAAGAACTTGTCATCTTAAAAAAGTGTGCCAGACCAGGCGCAGTGACTCAGACCAGGCACGGTACCTCAGGCCTGTAATCCCAGCACTTTGGGAGGCCGAGGAGGGCACATCACCTGAGGTCAGGAGTTCGAGACCAGCTTGGTCAACATGGTGAAACTCCATCTCTACTAAAAGTACAAAAATTAGCCAGGCATGGTGGTGGGCACCTGTAATCCCAGCTACTCAGGAGGCTGAGGCAGGAGAATTGCTTGAACCTGGAATGTGGAGGCAGCAGAGAGCTGAGATCCTGACACTGCACTCCAGCCTGGGCAACAAGAGCAAGACTCTGTCTCAAAAAAAAAAAAAAAAAAAAAAAAAAGGTGTGCTAACTTAAAACTAGTATCTGTTATAAGATTCATAAGTCACCTGGGAATACAAACACACGTACACATGCAAGTGCAAGGTCAACCAACTGAAACTGTTCACGACCAACACTGAAACAGAATTTTCTATGAAGCAAGGAGCTCCTCGCTGAAAATATTTAAAATGTTCAATGACTACTTATCAAGGAAGTGGAAAAGAAAAATTTCTGTCTGAGTAAAGGTTGAATCCTACTTTGCTCTCAAAGCAGCTTTAGTTATAAAACTATGTGATTTTACAGAAACCCCAAACATCTTATCATTTTAATAGAAACTGGTTTTAGAATTTCTTCCTTTTTTCCTCTTGATTCACTTCTCAAAAAAAAAAATACTCGTCTATGCACTAGGCTATTGCCACAATTCTAGAAATATTTCTAAAAAGAAATATTTGATAAAGCACAGGCTCACTGTAGGCAATTTTTAACCCAGTTCTTAAACGTAAGTCTGTTATAGTCACCTAGGGAGGTTATCAAAGTGCAGATTCTAAAGCCCATGCTACGCATCCCACATCAGAATTTATAACCAGTTGATCCAAAATGTGGCTAAGGAATCTGCATTTTTATCAGGGTAAAGATCTGCCTGCTTTGGGGATTATATCAACTCCACATGGAAAAACACTGCTTCAGAAAATGTAAAATCCATTTGAATAGTTTCCTAGTCCCTTCAGGCTGCTATGACAAGATACTTATAGACTGCATAGTTGATAAACAACAGAAATTTATTTCTCACAGCTCTGGAAATTGGAAAATCCAAGATAAGGTGCTGGCAGATCCAGTGTCTAGTGAGAAGCTGCTTCCTGCTTCATAGATGGCATCTTCTCATTGTGTCCTGGCAGGAGGGCCCAAGCAAGAGACTCTCCCAGGTCTCTTTTAGAACACTAGTCCCATCCAGGAGGGCTCTGCCTTCATAACCTAATCATCCCCCAAAGGCCCACCTCCAAATAACATCACCTTAGGGATTAGGATTTCAACGTATGAAGTTTGGAAAGATATAAACATTCAGACCATTGCAAACAGAACTCAAATGTAAGGGTTTTTTTGTTAAATCATTTATGGCAATGTGCAGAATGATCCCAAGGGAAAGAGTCTGCTGCCAAGAAAATGTGTTAAAATAATCCAGTTGAAGCAGACCATCAGTGGAGAATTGGAAAGAGGATGGTTTAAAAAAAAATAGGAGGCTCGAAATGCACAGGCTAAATCAGTAAGACTTAATGATTCCAGAGTGAGGCACAGTGCCATGGAGAGAGCTGGGGGGAGGGACCAGGAGTAGTGACGGACATCTCAACTCCGAATTCAAGCTTTGGAGATGAACCAGCTGCAGATGCCACTAACTGAGAGAGTTTCTGATTATTAGTCACGTTTGTGAAACCCAGCAGGGATACTGCCAATCCGTACAGTATTTTTGTAAAAATTAGAAAAAGCCACTGCCATTTAGGTAGAGGTATGCCTCCAAGCACAGCCTGGTTAATGAACAACTCCTTTGGGCAAATTAGAAGATGCCTCTGCCTGTGAGCAGACACAGCCCTGTGCCTACGACTGGGGAACGATAACAAGGGCTGGA
The DNA here is from genome assembly GCF_001604975.1 of Cebus imitator. NCBI lineage: Eukaryota > Metazoa > Chordata > Mammalia > Primates > Cebidae > Cebus > Cebus imitator. The sequence goes on from NW_016107377.1 coordinate 7,613,124, forward strand.
TGTGAGCCCCACTTACCCCTCAGTTAAGGGGCCTCATAGAAAGCACAATGTGTAGTTGGCCCACTCAGTCATTCAATAAATGTTTTGGAAAATGAAGAAATAAATGAACATAAAAGTAAAAACACTAGTAAGATTGAGGACATTGCCCTGGGAATGGATGGATAAAGCCAAGCAAGGTTAAGTCACCGGGTAGAACAGTTTCCAGGAATCATGAGGTAGATTGTTGGATGAGCTTCCTACATGCGGGAAAAGTTCCTCTAAGATTGTGTCCCAAAAACGCCCTCTACCAGCTTCATGGAAGCCCTCACACCTCTTCTGATGCTAAGTCAGAAACTACTGAAGTAAGGTCTCATTTTGGTGAGGGCTTTGCTTTAGATTCACTGCAATGAATCTAAAACCACAGATAAGCCTCATGACACTGCATAACTGAAGAGGGTGAGGATAGTGTCTCATTCATTGCTGTGTCTCCTGGGACAGCACCTGGTACATAGTTAGCACGATGCCTAAAGTCCAGTATTCAATAACATTCTTCATTCACTTGCCAAAACAAGATTTGGGGTCCCTGTTCCTGTTTTAACCTTCCCCAATACTGTCAAATGACATTAACAATACTAACTTTATAAATGATGTCACTCAATTAATCCCATCAAAACCCAGTAAATAAAATAGACTTCCTTTGAAAAGGAAGATTTTTCCTTGGGGAAAATCTGGCCAGGTATTTTATTGTCTCCCTCTTTCTTTTACTCCAACTTGCATGTCCTTTGCTAAGAAAACATTTCTCTAATTGTCATGAGCTCTGGCCCTTTAACAAGTTATTTTATATACCTGTCCTAGATGCTCCCTGTTTGTTTCATGGTGTCACATTTCTACCACAGTCACTTAATTTTCTTGCTCTTTTGACAACAACGCTCACATTGTTTTGCCTCAAAGGGCACATCAGATGGAAACAGCACAGATGTCAGCACCTGTATCCTAAGTCTGTGTCTTAATGTCTGATTTGGTTCATTATTTTACAGATTTTACATCCACTGTAGGAAGGTTGATTCTTTAATTAGAAAAAAAAAAACTCAAATACTACTGCTTTTGTTTCTTTTATACAACTGCTGCCATTAGTGCTCATAACTATATCTAGAAGATCTAATTAAATATTACAAAAATACTTGAGAACTACCATCAATAATTGTATATATGTTTGTGTGTACTTTTGCTTATAAAATTAAGCTATAGTCTCTCAAAAAGAACAACCCTTCAACTTACTTTAATTATTATTGCTGTTGTTGTTATTTGAGACAGGGTCTTTCTCTGTCACTCAGGCTGAAGTGCAGTGGTGTAACAATAGGTCACTGCAGCCTTGAACTACCACGCTCAAGCAATCCTCCCATCTAAGCCTCCCAGGTAGCTGAGGCATCACCACAGCCAGTTAATTTTTGTATTTTTTGGTAGACACAGTCTCACTATGATGCATAGACTAGTCTTGAACTCTTGGGTTTAAGTAATCCTCCCACCTCAGACAACCAAAGCGCTGGGATTACAGTCATGAGCCACCACACTTGGCCTAATTTTTTATATATTTTTTGTAGAGATAGTGGTCTTGCTATGTTGCCCAGACTGGTCTTGAACTCCTGGACCCAAGAGATCCTCCTGCCTCAGTCTCCCAAAGTGCTGAGATTACAGGATTGAGATACCATGCCCACCCTTGACTTTCAAAAGACAAAGTTTCTAGAGAAAGGGAGAGCAGAGAAGACAGAAGAAATAAGTATTTACTGAATGTTTACTATAGTCTAGGAATTTACGAGGTTTCTCATGACATCCTCACAATAATTCTGTGAGATTAGCATTGCTCTTCCAATTTTATAGATGAGAAGCTTCATAAAGACTAAATAACTTGCTGAAAGGTCATAGATAATATCACAGTCAATAAATGTCATAGATAATGGTAAAGGCAGATCAAGGATTCAATTCCTAGTATATCAGGTTCTTGCCATGCCACCAGCCTTGGACAGTTTTGATGCAATTCAACTTTTTCTTAACAAGGCACTACAATCCATTTTGAGAATATGACATATTAGTGTCATGTGAATGTGACACTAAAGAAACAGACTTAGGTCCAGATTGAATCACTTTGCAGTCTGACTGCTTGACATGAAAGAGAGTACAATGGCTCCCAAGCATTCATCTATTTGCCAAGAGTCTCCTACAATGAAACAGGGTTTAAGGTAACAGATTAGCATTTGTAGTTAACAATCCAAAAGCACTTTTAGGTATCAATTCATGAAAAGCCTAAATGGTAGTGGCAGCATATTTGCACATTTGTTCTATAAAAGATAAACTCGTATTTCAGTTAAACCATGAAGGCAAGTTTATTTTTCTTCACTTAGCTTAGTCCCTAGGATATTATTATCCACCCTTTTTAACTCCATCTGCTCTTACGACTGGAGTCACACCACCTACTTGGTGGAAGCCTGGATTATGTTGATCATTCAGGGCTCCATATGCTTCTGGGGCCATGATTACCATATTGCTTGACTTGCAAATCTCAACAACAAAATTATTAAAGAAGATAAATGCCAGGAACTCAAAAACACTGAAGACAAAATATAAATAAATCCAGGGAGAAATGCTGGCTTAAATTATCACTGAAATATATCCTTCAACATTTATACACACAGAAAAGATTTTCTCTTCCCAGGGTCTAATAAAATGCTAGTGTCACACACAGTCATATTTGTAAAGAAAATCTTCACCAGTAACATTCAACTTTTTAAGTCAATGGATGGATTTTTCCACATAAATACCAGCATTCCATTTTCATTCAAGGTCAAGTGTAGTTAGTATATTATAATTTTCTAGAGTTTAGGTGGCACATGTTAATTGGCTTTTATCGCCTGTTCAGAAATATTAATAAGCAATAAAGACAAATAATTGAGAACCAAAATAAGCACCCTGCTATACACACTGACCTAGGTCACAGGCTTGAAGTTGGAGACTGTGAGAGAGGTGGTAATTTATTAAATGTGCTTTATAGAAGAACAATTCAATTGGCTCAGGAAGATAAAGTCATTCATTCAATGAGTATTTTTTGTGCATCCATCTATATACCCTTCTAGGCACTGGAATACAGCAGAAATAACCCAGAGAAGATTCCTGTCCTCAAAGCATTTATATACTGGGTTGCTGAGTGAATGGAGACAATAAAAATAAAACAAGAAACCAAGATTGCCATAGGTCATGCTAAAGGCTATAAAGAAAATATTCAGAGTGATGGGAAGCACCTAGGAGCTGGAGGTGAATGGGCGAAGAGACAGGTCTTTACGAAGTAATCAGGCAATGCTAACTGAGAGAGTGGCATTTTCGTTAAATCTTGAGTGAGAAGGAACAAGACAAGAAAAGAGCCAGAGAAAGGTGTGCTGAGCACAGGGAAGAGCAAATGCAGAGACCTTGAGGCAACAAACAGCTTTCTAAGTTAAGGGGTAAGAGCGGAAGCCAGGATGGCTACAGCACAATGAGTAGAGAGGGGAGTGGCCTGTAATACAGTTAAACAGATGTGCAGAAGCCCACCTCTCAGGGCCTACGTGGCATGAAAAGCTTATGAATGGTAAAGTAGAAGTTCTTGTTACTTAGTTGATATGTAAAATTAATGCAGTGCATCTGGGCCAACTAGTGAGTTCGAAGAAAATAATAATATTAATAAAATTTTGGAGTTGGAGGGGAATGTGTGGATTATCTATTCTACCCTTTGTTTTATAGATATTGATCATGAGGCACAGGGGAGGAACACAGGAGTCAGTGAGGAGGGGAGAACTCCTTGTGCTCTGACGTATAGTGATCTTCTTGTGATGCCTGTAGGCTTATGGTTTTTACCACTCACAACCCTCATGGAATTTTCCTAGTCCTTATCACCTGGCAAAAATCTAATGACTAAAGAAAGCTATTCCACACCTGTAATCCCAGCACTTTGGGAGGCCAAGGCGGGTGGATCACGAGGTCAAGAAATCGAGACCATCTTGGTCAACATGGTGAAACCCCGTCTCTACTAAAAATACAAAAAATTAGCTGGGCATGGTGGCGCGTGCCTGTAGTCCCAGCTACTCAGGAAACTGAGGCAGAAGAATTGCCTGAACCCAGGAGGCGGAGGTTGCGGTGAGATCGCGCCATTGCACTCCAGCCTGGGTAACAAGAGCGAAACTCCGTCTCAAAAAAAAAAAAAAAAAAAAAAAAAAAAGAAAGCTATTCAAGCTCTTTGCAGAAGATGGAAATAAAAAGAACAAGATGTTTTCCTGCAAGCTCATTGGAGGGATGACTTGAAGGTCCTCAAGATCTGCTCTTGCTTGGAACTACAGGAAGAGACAGGGACAAAGGTTTGAGGAATACTACATGAAGGAGAAATCTGATGAAATCACGGGGAATGGGAAATCCCACAAGCTAAGATAATCATAAGTAGCAGATATTAACAGGTAAAGCTGAAAAGACTTGAAGTTTGCAAGAGACACAAAATAGAACTATAAAAAGCACTTTAAAAATAACTTCAAAAAATTAGCATTATAAAAATGTTTCAATTATTGATTGTCAATTAGGTTGAATTATCTTCCTAATGTATTTAACACTCTTTTCAGTTCTGTATTAACAAATCAATATAAACAAACAAAAATACTGTAAAGATTAAAACAATAATTTAATAATATAAGGACACGATAGGATATTTAACTGTGCAACAGATTAATAAGCATTAAGACAGGCACTCTCTTTCTAGAAAGACAGGGATGGGACTGGTCTAGTCAAGGTGTTTATCTGCTTTGGGGGCAAGAAACTGGACCAAATAACTTTATAAGGCTGCTTTTACAAAATAATCATTTTGTTTTCCCTGAATGCAAAGCATGATCAACATGGTCAAAACCCTAAAAGGGAAAAGGAAAGCAGGTTTAAACCAACATCACGACAAAATAAGATAACTGAAACTTGGAAGTTGTGATAGTCAGACATAGTAGTGCTTTTCATGTCGATATCAGTGTGTCAGGCAAACCATGATTTGTATACCCTGGGGATTACATCGGGAAAAACCCAGCCACTTATTTCAATCAAATTGATGAGAGCAGACATGATTGAAATAAGCAGAGAATGCTTGAGGGAAAATTTGCTTAACACGCACAGCTTCACATAAAACAGTCCTCTTACATCTCCTTAAATCACATATTTGTTAACAACATGAAAAAAATCTAAACAGCCCCATTTTCAAATTGGCGAGGAAGGCAAGTAATGACACACAGAAAATGGAAAGCTTATGCTTCAGAAAGCTTCATTCTAATGTTAGATTTCTAAATAATTTAAGTAACAATCTCTATTTATACTCTTCTTGCTCTTTTTATTTGTTTGAGACAGGATCTCACACTGTCGCCTGGGCTGGAGTGCAATGGTGTGATCTCAGCTCACTGCAACCTCCGCCTCCCAGGTTCAAGTGATTCTCCTGCCTCAGCCTCCCAAGTAGCTGGGATTACAGGCACTTGCTACCATGTCCCGCTAATTTTTTGTATTTTTAGTAGAGACCAGGTTTCACTAGGTTGGCCAGGCTGGTCTCAAACTCCTGAACTCATGACCTGCCCGCCTGGGCCTCCCAAAGTGCTAAGATTAATTACAGGTGTGAGCGAATATGTTCAGCTGCCCTTTTTATTTTAATAATCATGACACATCACCAAAATCCTTTTTAACAACATGCTTTTTAAAAATACATATATAATCCTATTCAATTTATGTATACACTATGCATGGTCCCACATATTGGAATATGTAAAGATCATGTACTTCAATTTCAGGAAGGTAGAGGCCTTTAGTAGATTGAACTGTGGCCCTCAAAATGATGTACCCACATCCTAACCCTCAGGAATATATGACTGTGACCTTATTTGGAAAAATGATCTTTACACATATAATCAAGGATCTCAAGATGATAGCATCTTGGATTATCCAACTGGGCTTTAAATCCCATGACAAGTGTCCTTATAAGAGACGTACAAAGGAGAGACGTAGAAAGAAGAGAAGGGTAGATGAAGATGGAAGCAGAGATTAAAGTGATACAGCAGCCACAAGCCAAGGAAGGCCTGGAGCCAAGAGAAGCTGAAAGAAGCATGGAAGCATTTGCCCCTGGAGCCTTCAGAAGGAGCATGGTCCTGTCAACACCTTGATTTTGAACTTGTGGTACCTACAACTACAAGAGAAAAAGTTTCTCTTCAACCTAAGAACAAAAGCGTAAGTTATATAAGAGATAGACATTTTTTAAAATCCAAATTCTAAAAGGATACAATTAATAAAATTTTAAAATGCAATAGAGAGCACAGTAGCAGAAAGGATCAAGCAAATGTATCTGTGAACTCTTCAATAAATGCTTCTGGGAAAACTGGCTATCCACATGGATAAAATGCAAAAACAGAAAATGGATCTTTATCTCACATGCAAAAAAAAAATGAAATTGGATCCTTCTTTTACACAACACACAAAAATCAACTCAAAACTAATTAAAGGCTTAAACATAAGACCTAAACCCATAGAATTCTTAGAAGAAAACATACAAGGAAATCTCCAGGACATTGGTCTGGGCAATGAATTTTTTCGGATTTGACACCAAAAGTACAAGCAACAAAAGCAAAAAGAAACAAATGGGACTACCTCAAACTAAAAATTTCCTATACAGCATGGGATAATCAACAAAATAAAAAGAGAAACCAAGGAATGGAATAAAATACTTCCAAACCATATATCTGATAAGGAATTAGCATTCAAAATATACAAGGAATTCATATACTCAATTGCAAGAAAAAAACTTTATTATAAAATGGCAAAGGAACTAGAAAGACATTTTAGAAAACATACAATTGGCCAACAGGTATATAAGAAATGGTCAACATCAGTAGTCATCAGAGAAATTCAAATCAAGATTATAATGGGATGCCACTTCATACCTGCTAGGATGCCTATTATCAATATGTCAAAAGATAACAAGTGCTGACAAGAATGTGGAGAAAAGATAAATGTTACATATTCTTGGTAGGAATATAAAATGATACAGCCATTATGTAAAACAGCTTGGAGGTGCTTCAAAAATTAAAAATAGAACTACCATATAATCTAGCAATCCTACTCCTGGATACATACCCAAAGGAAAGAAAGGAAAGAAAATCACTATCTTGAAGAGATGTGCACTGTCATGTCCACTGCAACATTATTTACAATAGACAAGATAGGAAAATAACCTAAGTGTCCATGAACAGATTAAAAGGTAAAGAAAACCCACAAACATATAAACATATAGACAGCATACATATGCAATAGAATACCAGTAATCCTTTAAAAAACCTAAGAAGGAAATCCTGCCATTTGCAACAATATGGATGAACCTGGTAGATATTATGCTAAAAATAAGCCAGACACAAAAAACAAGTATTGAATGATCTGACTTAGATGTGACATCTAAAAAGTCAAACTTACAGAAACAGAGAGCAGAATGGTGGTTTCCAGAAGCTGGGAGTGGGCGGAATGGGGAGATGTTAATCCAAAAGTACTTATTTGCAACTATAAGATGAATAAGTTCTGGAGACCTAATGTACAGCACAATGACTATAGTTAAAAATTATGTATTGTATACCTGAAATTTGCTAAGAGAGATCTTAAGTATTCTCACCACACACACACACACACACACACACACACACACACACACACACACACGTAACTATGTGAGGTGATAGACAGGTTAATTAGCTTGATTGTGGTAATCATGTCACATTTTATATGTATATCAAAACATCACATTGTACGTCTTAAATATATACAATTTTTATTTGTCAATTTTACTTCAAGAAAGCTATAAAAAGATTTTTTAAAGATATTTAGTAATCAGGTAAATGCAAATTAAGACCACCATGAAATATCAATTCATATATATATGAGATTGCCAAAAATGTTAAAGGTTGATAACGTCATGTGATCACAATATGGGGTAGAGTAACATATAACCCAATATCCATTAACAAGATGACTCAATCAAACCGTGCTTTGTTCACACAAATTGAATTTTATACAGCAATGAAAATGAAACACAGCTACACAGCCTTAATGACTCAGAAATAATTTCAAGTGAAAAACAGCTAATTGTGTAAAATAACATAAAGTATAATATTATTTGACACTCAAACACCAGACAATATATTGTTTAGTAATACATGCATTGAGTAATATATATAGTATTATATATTATACTATATACATTATAAATATGTAATATAAATTTACTATATATATTTATAGAGTATATTTATTAATATATGGTATATTTATTTATTATTTATAATATAATAATTAATATATATTGATATAAGTTAACATAAATATAATATATAAATATTAATATATTTATATATTAATATTTATATATTTATAAATTTAAATATTTATAAAATGTTTTTTATATTTTATATATTAATATGTTAATATTAATATATAAATATTAATATATTTATATTATATACTATATATAATATAGTATATACTATATATAATATAATATATATTTAGAATATACTATATATTACTCTGTTATAATATTATATATTTATAATATACTATATATATTACTCTATGCATGTATTACTAAGTAATATATAAATATATATTATATTTATATTATATATAACATATATTATATAAATATATAATGTATATAATATAAAGTATAAATATATAGTATATTTATAATATAATGTATAAATATACTATATATATTATAAATATATATATAAAGATATATAAAGATATATATATATAGAGAGAGAGAGAGTAATCTATGTATGGCTATGGTAAATAATGCTGCAGTGAACAGATGAGAGTGCACATCTCTTCAAGATAGTGATTTTATTTCCTTCGGATATGTATCCAGGAGTGGGGTTGCTGGATTACACAGTAGTTCTATTTTTAATTTTTAAATTTTTAATATTATATATATATATAACTCTATGCATGCTACTCAGATGGCAGAGGCCAGTGAGATGCTAACAAATGTGCAGGGCTTGCTAGAAGCCCTGCACATTTGTATGAAATATACAACTTGTAGCATCTTCTTTCTCTAGGCTTTGCCTGGAAAGACTTCAGTGGCAGCTCAAAACATGGTGATATCCTGGGATTCCCAAATTATACTCACACAGTGTTATTAGACAGCTGTTAACAATATCTAAGGCAATTGGGTCCTTTAAGTCATCTGCTTTCTGCTTTGCTAATATATATATATATATTGAAGATATATATATATACACATATATGTTATATAGTATTATTAGTATTATTATTTTGAGACAGAATCTCACTCTGTCACCCAGGCTAGAGTGCAATGGTTCGATCTCGGCTTACTGCAACCTCCACCTCCTGAAATCAAGCAATTCTCCTGCCTCAGCCTCCTGAGTAGCTGGGATTATAGGCACCCGCCAGTGTGCCTGGCTAATTTTTGTATTTTTAGTAGAGACAGGGTTTCGCCATGTTGGCCAGGCTGGTCTCGAACTTCTGACCTCAGGTGATCCACACACCTCAGCCTCCCAAAGTGCTGGGGTTGCAGGTGTGAGTCACCGCACCCAGCCAATGATGGCTTATTTTTAATGGGCGTGATGAAGACAAAATCTGTAACACCAATTACCTTTGAGAGGGTCTGGAGACATGAGATTCTAGAGGAACTCATCAGCAAGTTCAATACTGATGATAATACTCTAGTTCTTAAGCCAGATAATGTGTTGATGGGTTTCCATATTATTGTCATGCTTCATAACTTACATATATGTTACAGAAATTTTTTACATAAAAATTTTTACATAGAAAATGTTAGAATTTTTTTTAAGAAAAATAAGGAATCAACAAACGAACTGACAAAAATTCCGTTGTTCTAAAGGGAGAGAGAAAAGCTGCATATAAACAATTTTGAAACATTGCAGCTGAAAATAACTTTAGCTATGGAAAATGGAAAATAGCTAGTTTTCCACTCTAGCTATACATTAGAATAACTTAGAGTCATCATTGGAACTTTTAAAAGAACAATGCCTAGACCCCACCTGAGATGAAATAAATCAAAATTTATTGGACTGGCAACCAGTCATGAGTTTGTTTATTCTCTTTTGTTTTTGCTTTTACCATTGCCAGATGGTCCTAATATGCAGCCAGGGTTACAAATCACTGATCTAAACCAAGCCTCCTATTTTATGTTGGGAAACTGGGGCCAGAGAGAAGTGACTTGCTCTATTAGTGGAAAATTCAGGCTTCAAGCCATCCACTAACTCATCAATATAATTATACTGTCAGGAATTTCACCCAATTTCTACTAAAACTTTAAAAAAATGGTAGAAAGAACATAGCCTTAAAAAAGATCTCCTTCTGAAAACAGTCACCAATGCCCTGGCATTCCAAATTTTCTCCAGGTGAATAGACATAAACCCTCATCTTTTTTTCCCCTCCCTTTCTTCAGAGGGCGGAAAACCCACCCTGCTTTATACCCTCTGCTCCACTTTGTACTGATTGATGTGCAGCAAAGCCCAGGAAATCACCCTGAAGAGGTGCCTACCAGCCTCCTCCTCATGCTCATCAGTCTTGTTGTGCGTCTGCTACTCAGATGACAGAGGCCAGTGAGGTGCTAACAAATGTGAGCAGGGCTTGCTAGAAGCTCTGCACATTTGTATGAAAAATAATAACCTGCAGCATCTTTTTTCTCTAGGCTTTGCCTGGAAAGACTTCAGTGGCATTTCAAAACATGGTGATATCCTGGGATCCCAAATTATATTCACACAATGTTATCAGACAGCTGTTAACAATACCTAAGGCAATTGAGTCCTTTAAGGCATCTGCTTTCTACTTCACTAAGCAGAAAACTGTGGAAGGAGGGAGTGATCCTTTGATTCAATAACCAAGTAACTGTCTGCACACTCTCCTGCAGTTGGTTCCAAAGGAGAATCTCCTGGTCGCTTCTTGGTGGCTTTGCTCCAAGCAGTGTCTTCCTGGCTCTTTAATATGCTGCAAGAGGGCATGCCTCTGCTAATGGAGGATTTGGTTTTTGCTCTAGAGGAAAGGATAAACCTATGGAAGCACAATGAGTCCAACAACCCCCCACAACACCAGCAAGATGCCATTTTTCTCTCACAGACTTAATCCTCCTAAGTCCAAAGAAACAATACATTGTGATGGAATTTTATGTCTCTCCTAGATGCCAGTGATAGTAAGATAAATGTTTCCTGGGAATAAACATGTCCCTTCCACTTTTACACAAAGAAAGAGGGATTAGGAAGTCTAAAGACTTCGATTGCTAATTATAATAAACATCAGCATGTGGCATCAGTTCCCATATTCCCATTCTTGAATCATTACCCAACCTTTCCAATATCATAACTAACTTATTCCAATTGAATCTCCTTTCCTTTCCCTTATGAATCCAGACTGTTTTGTCTAAACTCAAAAACAAGAGAAGGAGAAAAAATGGATGGAATGATTCCTAACACAGACACATTCTAAATAATTGATAGTTGACTAAGGAGAGAAAATACATAACTGAGAAAAGTTGAATTTTTACTCAGTTTTATTATGGTCCTGTTAAAATGAAGAATTATGCTGTAGATACTGAATTATACCATGCAATTCAAAACGAAGGAGAAAATTATGGTTTTTTAAAAGCTCTGAACATCAGGCTTGCTGGCTAGAATCTGGATTCATGCTTATGATGTGAGAAGTCTTTTTTTTCATCAAACAAATCTACCAGCTGGATGGAAAATATGTCCTCTTCAAATATAGTAAAGCTTAATATAATAGACATTTATATACAACATTCTTTGACACAAACCAGCCTTCCTTTTACTACCAAGTTCCTGAAATTTTTGTTATATAATTTACAGGTACCCAATCTTCAATCCAAATAGGGCGGTCCTATGACTGTGAGCCCCTTACTTTGGATGGGTAATAGGTTTCAACTTGCAAGGAGTTAGTGAACTGTTATGCATACAGCGGGAGAGGGAAACTCACAGTGTCCTAGAAAAACAATAAAGGGGTGGCTGGCAATGCCGGGCTCTGCAGGGTAGAGGCAAAGCAACCATAAGGAACCTTGAGCAAACTCCCATGTGGCGAGCTGGGGTTTTGGCGGTGAAATATCGGGCTCTGTGTACTCTTTCTTTGACTTTGTATATTTACAAAAGAAAAAAACCGTAAACATCATGAAATGAGTTTTCATTGAGTTATCAAAAGAAGCTTGTTGAAAGAACGCCGCTCAATGTGGATGTAAAGTTAGAACAGTCACCAGGGGAAAGATAGAGGAGGAATGGGCAGCTGGTAAATAGATTAGGTTACAAAACCTACTGGGTCTCAAGACAAACCCTTCCCATTAGGTTGGATATGACCTGCTTACTTCCTCCACTGTTGCTTCAGTGTAACTGAGGTCTAGAACAGTCTTGAATTCTTTACACCAGCAATAATAATGGGTAACATGTTTTTCTTTACATTTTGCAAACAGCTTCAAGGTTAACTCATTTACATCCCTTTCACTTCCAACACTGTTAACATCTAAGAAGTGGAACTGTCCTAAGAACAGGGGAAAGAGCCAATAAGAACTGAGAAGCAGGAGAATTAGGCGTGAATCTAGGAAATAAAGCATAGTAAGAGAGTGCTACTGTCATAGTTAACAGCTATGATTTGAGAAAGTGCCTGGGACTCACCTCTAGAATTCTGACGTAATGGGTCTGGGGTACATCTTGGGCATGGGGATTGTTAGAAACACCCTCGATGATTCTGATGTGCATCCAAAATTGAAAAAAATCGAGGAAGTTGTGGATCAATATTTAGGTAAAACACATTAATTACAGAAAACAAAACACATGGACATTAGATTTGAAAGAAGCAGTTCAAAAATAATTTGAACCCTCTATCCTGAAATTAGAATATTTATAAGTACAAATCCTTTTATCATTGGTTTTTTAATAAATATTGTTTTTATAATGTCATCATTGTCTAGAAATATAATTTCAGGGTTAAAGTTTTACATAAAGAATTAAGGTATGTGTCTTACATCAGCTTTTCTTTCACAAAAACCATGTTAAATATTATTTTTAATCTATTTTAGCATCTTCCTTTACACAAGGGAAAAATACAAATCTTAATTATTCATGGCTCAGTTTAGCAATTTATTCCTTAGGGACCACATTAGCCTGTTCTTATGCTGCTAATAAAGACATAACCAAGACTGGGTAACTTATAAAGAAAAAGAGGTTTAATGGACTCACAGTTCCACATGTCTGAGGAGGCCTCACAATCACAGTGGAAGAAGGGGCAAAGGTGTATCTCACATGGTGGCAGGCAAGAGAGCATGTGCAGGGGACCTCCTATTTATAAAACCACCAGATCTTGTGAGACTTATTTAATACCATGAGGACAGTTTGGGGGAAACTACCCCAAGATTCAATTATCTCTACCTGGCCCTACTCCTGACACATGAAGATTATTATAATTCAAGGTGAGATTTGGGTGGGGACATACCCAAACCATATCAGGAACATTTTCTTTTTAAGTGATGGTTCTTGGGCTACCCATACCAGAATCATCTGGGGTACTTTGCCTGGGTCTCACCTCTAGAATTCTGATGTAATGGGTCTGGGGTGTACTTGGGCATGGGGATTTTTAGAAATACCCTAGATGAATCTGATGTGTACCCAAAATTGAGAACCACAAGCCTAGACTCACTAAAGAAGGATTTCCATGCACGGGCCCCGTGCAGGGGTCTAGGAACTTACAAGATCCCCAGGTGATTTTTACACTTATTATTATTTTTTTTTTTGGAGAAAAGTTATTGCTATGTCAGCCAGTCTGGAGTGCAGTGGTGCTATCTTGGCTCACTGCAAACTCCCTGCCTCAGCCTCCCAAGTACCTGGGATCACAGGCACATGCCACCATGCCCAGCTAAATTTTGTATTTTTAGTAGAGATGGGGTTTCACCATGTTGGCCAGGCTGGTCTCGAACTCCTGACCTTAGGTAATCCATCCACCTCAGCCTCCTAGAGTGCTGGGATTACAGGCATGAGCCACTGTGCCCAGCCAGATTCTTACACATATTAAATTATAAGGAAATGAAAAATTTTAATTTACATATGTCTGAAAAGAATTCAAGGATATTCAAATGAATAAAAAAATTCAGCATTTTCTAATTCTGTAGTCACCTCCCTAGGGAAGAAGTAGAACTAATTCAACAGTAGATCTGATCATTATAAATACTTTTAAAATGCCTTAGAGTTTCTAAGGATTTCTTTGTAATTTATGTCATTTAATATGAAAACAAGCTTGTGGAATACTCTTACTATAATTGTTATTTTTAAGTATTACTGAACTTAGGTTCAGGGCTTTTGACTTACTCAAATGAATTAGCTAGTAAGTGGTGAAACTGTAACACAAACATCTCCATGTTTTTCCTGGAAAACATGTTCTTCCCCTTATAGGTATCAGCACTATGCTTCCTAAAAGAAAACAAAGTTCCTAGTCTGATAAACTTGAAAATATTTATACTTCATACTCATGGCTTCTTTTTCATCTTTCTATTTAGTCACAAATAACAATGTTAGAAACAACATTTACTAATATTTACTTACTGCACACTACATGTTACAGTTAACACAAGAATTTTCACAAAGCAAAATCGTAGAATATAAGGAGAATGGTATAACAAATATGATTTTGAATTCCTTATTATGGATCTTTTACTTTTACCTATAATGTCCCAGTGCCTAGGATGGAACAGAAAAAAAAGAGAAAAATATGATAAATATTCATTAAATGTGATTGATCGAGTCTAATGCTTTGTACGCTACCTCATGCCCTGCCAAATGCCAGCATGGCAGGCTGGCATAGAAAACTGGAAAATAACACTATAAGAATATTCATAAACACAAAACATGTGCTTTTAGATTAAACCATAGCCAGAATCCCCACATTCAATGCCTCATGTGGCACAGGTGTCACATTCTGAAAATGAGTGGGTTAGGGAGGGACATCTGCCAGTCCAGTGAGGGACATTCCTCCTTTCAGACCAGGCAAACTACATCTAGAATATCTCTGCCCAGGCGTCTGACATTTGACACATGGACATTCTGACTTAAAACCTGGCCTACACTTGACCTAGCAAAACAGAGTGCCTGGTCCAACCCCACTGGATCACTTTGAAGGGAAAAAAAGAATCTAAGAGTTTGAAGTATGTACCTTTAAATAAGTACTTAAAATAAAATTAAAATTAAATAAACACTTTGTATAACCCTTGACAATTCTGTATTAAACAATGTTTACTACCCAGAAGGCAGATCATAAATAAATTTTAAAATAAATTGAGATAATCTGTTTCTTCCTCTTTCAGACAAAGGTCTAATATAATCCCGTGTAATGTGTGAAACTAGCACAAACAGCCATTGACTTAAAGTCTTAAAATATTTTTCTTCCAATACTATTTGCTCCTACATTTCTATTGTGGCAAAACATACATAACACAAAATTTGAGATTTTAACTATTTTGAAGTGTACACTTCAGTGGCATTAAGTACAGTCACGACATTATGCAACCATCACCACTGTCCATTTCCTGAACTTGTTCACCATCCCAAACAGAAACTCTGTACTCAATCATCACTCTCAGCTCCTCCCTCCCGCAGCTCCTTGTAACTTCGCTTCTATTCTTTGTCTCTATGAGCATGACTGCACTTAAGTACCTCCTAATAGTGGAATCATACAGTATTTGTTCTTTGGTGTCTAGTTTGTTGGCTTGTTTTACTTAACATAACGTTTTTTCAAGGTGCATCCCTGTAGCAGCATGCATCAGATTTTGTTCATTTATAATAAAAGGCTGAATAATATTCCCTTGTAGGTATAAGCTGTGCCATAATTTGTATATCCATTCATGTCTGGTGGACATTTAGAGTGTTTTCACCTTTTGGCTATTATGAATAATGCTGCTGTGAACATGGGTGTATAAATATCTGTTTGAGTCCCTGAATTTGCTAGATCATGTGATAGTTCTATGTTTAACTTCTTGAGGAGTCATCAAACTGTTTTCCATGGTGGTTGCACCCTTTTATGTTCCCACCAGCAATGTACACGGGTTCCAATTTTTCTACATATTCACCAACATGATTTTCCTCTTTTTTTAAAATAATAGGTAACTAAATGGGTTTGCTTCCAATATTTTTATAAATTATTTTTTTCTTCAAGCATGTTGAATAAAATAAATTTTAGACTTGCTCAGCTTATCCAATATTTACCAAAATAAAAATTTAAAAGGTTATTTTATAAAGATGTACCTTTCTTTTCTTATATTTTTATTATTTTAAAGTTTTTAAAAATAATTCCAACAAGGAAAAGAAATAGCAAGTGTTCTCTTTTTTCATTTCCCAAAAAAAATTAAAATTCATTACATAATACTTATAGATCCCTAAAGCTTGCTGAATAGAATACAAACAATTGAAGGAACTTTATTTTCATCTCACCCTTTCCTTCTCATCTTGTTTTTTTCTCTCATCTGTAACCAGATAAAGTATCATTATAAAAAATACCTTACCTTTTGACTTTTTAAATTTTTTTTAACTTTGTGATGAAGGGGTATTTTGTGATGATGGTCTAAAAAGACTGATTGCTGCTATTGAATAAATGTAACCACACAAGTGTTTACAAAAGATAAGGCTATAGGAGAATAATAAGAAGAATGTAGTATGGATTGGCATAAATGCCTTTGGATTTAGCAATTGGGTTTCAGTGGGAAATTAGTATTTTTTGTTGTGGTAGTGAAAGCTAGTTGCCTGCCAAAATCCTTTCTCCTCTTCCAATTTCTCCCCTGTACTTCTGCAGCTATGTGCAGCCATGCAATTCGTCCCTGTCAATGAAGTCTTAAGAAATGATGTGTGCCACTTCTGGATCAATTTCCTTGCTTTAAACTTTAAATTTTGAAATCACTATATATTCACAGGAAGTTGCAAAACAAATGTACAGGAAGACCCCATAAACCCTTCACCCACTCCCACTGGTGGCATCCTGCATACATATAATGGAATAATAAAAGCTGCAAATTGACATTTGTACAATCCATAGAATGTATTTAGATTTGCAAGCACTCGTGTCTGTGTGTGTGTGTGAGTGTGCATGTGTGTAGTCCCATGCAATTTTATCATCTGTATAGCTTTGTGTAGCTGCCACCCTTATCAAGACACAGAACAATTCTGTCACCTGTGCTACATCTTTATAACCATGACCTCCGTCTCCCATCTCTAACCCACGCCAACCTCTAATCCATGCTCTATTTCAATCATTTTGTAATTTCAAGAATGTCTTTAAGTGGAATCATACGGAATGGAATCATAGTATGCAATCTTTTTAGGACTGGCTTTTTCATTTAGCATAACGCCTTTGAGATTCATCAAATTTGTTGCATATATCAAATAGTTGCTTGCTTTTGATTGCTGAGTGATATTCCATAGTGTGGCTATATCACAGTTTAACTATTAACCCATTGAAAAGCATCTGAGTTGTGTCCAGGTTTGGGTTATAATAAAGCTGCTATGAAAATTCATGTCTGGGTTTTTGCATGAACATGTGTGTTTATTTCTTTTGAAGAGATATCCATGAGCTGAGCATTTTCTTAATTGGGTGTGACTTGCCAACTCTCTCTTTCTCTTCTACCAGTGGGATTCACATAGCAAGGCACTAGTGATGACAGAGACACAAAGTGAAAGAAGCCTGGTTCCTGAATCACTGAGTAAAGGAGAGCTTCCTACTCCTCAGAAATAGCTAGCTTGGACTTTAAATAAGACAGAGATAAGATTGTATGTGTTTAAGTTGATTTGTCACAGCAGTTTGGCCTATCCTATCTAATACAACTAAAAAACTAAATAAAACCCAATGAATACAACATATTCTAACACAACAGCTAAATAAACTTTTCTGCAATCACATTATATTCAATAAGAACAGTTTTTAAATTTTTAAATTATTTTGTCAGAAATCATTATTAAATATTTTTTACTTTGTTTTTTAGAAGACAAAATCAGAGTGCATTATCACAGTAGTAACATGGGTTGCACAAGTAATCCCGACGTTAAATCATCCTTGACTAGACTGGCTTATTCAATTTCTTTGTTTTTAGCTCGCTTCCCTCTGATAGTACTCTTCCACTGAACTGAATTTGTGACTTCTGCTCACCTATTCCCCAGCACTACAGTTGTCAAACTTCAGCTGCATCGGGATCACCGGGAGGGCTTTTACAATCAGTTTGCTGGGCCCCATTCCCAGAGTTTCTGATTCATTTGCATTTTTAACAAGTTTCCCAGGTGATCCAGAATCTATTGGTCTGAGAGCCACACGCTGAGAACCACTGACCAAGAAAATCATAAAAATAAGATTGTAATGTTTTTCAGACAAGAGATGCAAGACTCCGAAAGAATACATGAAGGCATCTCTAATGAACCAACTAAGTTGAATTCTATAACCAGACGCTGCAGTATCTACTTTGACTATGGAGAAACTGGGTTTTGTTGTTCTTTGGTTAGTTGGTAAGATTTTTTTATTGGTTTTTCACTTGCTTCCAGCTTCTGATGGAATCTTGGCAGTCAGATCTTAAAGATTATCTAATCTAACCTCTTCTGAAAGCAAGAAACTCCTCTATATCCAAAATAAGAAAGTAGCCTGCTCTCTGTTTTAGCACTTTCAGGGATGGATAACTCACCCTTTTTGTGTTTTCAAATAGTTGAGTCTGTCAGATGGGAAGAATCTAGTGTTACTTTAAAAAGTTGTGAATTCGGATACAAACTGAGAGATGAGAAGATGAAACTATCTTAGCTTTCCCTAACAGTATTTTAAATTAGTCTTTTAAAACTTCTTGTATTTTTTCTATTACCCATTATTCAGAATAAGATAAAATAAAGAAAATCATTTAAAAAGAGCCAAAAGCATTTTTATATAGGCAAAACAGAGCACTGTGATAAAGTAAGGAGTCAGAGACTGTATAATCAGTCCTCTATGGATGAGCCATGTCAATCACTGTTAGCCTGGACCTCACCTGCAATATGGGGATAAAAGTGTGCCCATATTACTCACAGATACACCAAATCATACTTAATCAAATAATATATATCAAATCACTCTCTAAATCGAGAGAATCAACTTGTCAGCCATTAATAGCCCAGTTAGTAATATTATTCCTTTTATCTTGCATAGTGTTTCTAATATCTTAGCCTCTTGGTTAAGCACTCATAAATATATGGTAGAAAAATGCCCTTTTGCCTCCTCCTATCTTTTTTTTTTTTTTTTTTT